>NC_090373.1:182055669-182355669 GCF_036365525.1 Heterodontus francisci
TCAGCTGTAGGAACAGAGAGAGAGAGGAACATTGATCAGCTGTAGGAACAGAGAGAGGGAACATTGATCAGCTGTAGGAACAGAGAGAGAGGAACATTGATCAGCTGTAGGAACAGAGAGAGGGGAATATTGATCAGCTCTAGGAACAGAGAGAGAGGAACATTGATCAGCTGTAGGAACAGAGAGAGGGAACATTGATCAGCTGTAGGAACAGAGAGAGGGGAACATTGATCAGCTGTAGGAACAGAGAGAGAGAGGAACATTGATCAGCTGTAGGAACAGAGAGAGGAACATTGATCAGCTGCAGGAACAGAGAGAGGAACATTGATCAACTGTAGGAACAGAGAGAGGGGAACATTGATCAGCTGTAGGAACAGAGAGAGAGGAACATTGATCAGCTGCAGGAACAGAGAGAGGAACATTGATCAGCTGCAGGAACAGAGAGAGGAACATTGATCAACTGTAGGAACAGAGAGAGAGGAACATTGATCAGCTGTAGGAACAGAGAGAGAGAGGAACATTGATCAGCTGTAGGAACGGAGAGAGGAACATTGATCAGCTGCAGGAACAGAGAGAGAGGAACATTGATCAGCTGCAGGAACAGAGAGAAGGAATATTGATCAGCTGTAGGAACAGAGAGAGAGGAACATTGATCAGCTGTACGAACAGTGAGAGGAACATTGATCAGCTGCAGGAACAGTGAGAGGAACATTGATCAGCTGCAGGAACAGAGAGAGGAACATTGATCAGCTGTAGGAACAGAGAGAGAGAGGAACATTGATCAGCTGTAGGAACAGAGAGAGGAACATTGATCTGCTGTAGGAACAGAGAGAGGAACATTGATCAGCTGTAGGAACAGAGAGAGAGAGGAACATTGATCAGCTGTAGGAACAGAGAGAGGAACATTGATCAGCTGTAGGAACAGAGAGAGAGGAACATTGATCAGCTGTAGGAACAGAGAGAGGGAATATTGATCAGCTCTAGGAACAGAGAGAGAGGAACATTGATCAGCTGTAGGAACAGAGAGAGGGAACATTGATCAGCTGTAGGAACAGAGAGAGGGGAACATTGATCAGCTGTAGGAACAGAGAGAGAGAGGAACATTGATCAGCTGTAGGAACAGAGAGAGGAACATTGATCAGCTGCAGGAACAGAGAGAGGAACATTGATCAACTGTAGGAACAGAGAGAGAGGAACATTGATCTGCTGTAGAACAGAGAGAGGAACATTGATCAGCTGTAGGAACAGAGAGAGAGAGGAACATTGATCAGCTGTAGGAACAGAGAGAGAGAGGAACATTGATCTGCTGTAGGAACAGAGAGAGAGGAACATTGATCAGCTGTAGGAACAGAGAGAGGAACATTGATCAGCTGTAGGAACAGAGAGAGAGAGGAACATTGATCAGCTGTAGGAACAGAGAGAGAGACGAACATTGATCAGCTGTAGGAACAGAGAGAGGAACATTGATCAGCTGTAGGAACAGAGAGAGAGAGGAACATTGATCAGCTGTAGGAACAGAGAGAGGAACATTGATCAGCTGTAGGAACAGAGAGAGAGAGAACATTGATCAGCTGTAGGAACAGAGAGAGAGGAACATTGATCAGCTGTAGGAACAGAGAGAGGAACATTGATCAGCTGTAGGAACAGAGAGAGAGAGGAACATTGATCAGCTGTAGGAACAGAGAGAGGAACATTGATCAGCTGAAGGAACAGAGAGAGAGGAACATTGATCAGCTGTAGGAACAGAGAGAGAACATTGATCAGCTGACGAACAGAGAGAGGAACATTGATCAGCTGTAGGAACAGAGAGAGGAACATTGATCAGCTGTAGGAACAGAGAGAGAGAGGAACATTGATCAGCTGAAGGAACAGAGAGAGAGGAACATTGATCAGCTGCAGGAACAGAGAGAGGAACATTGATCAGCTGTAGGAACAGAGAGAGGGGAACATTGATCAGCTGTAGGAACAGAGAGAGAGGAACATTGATCAGCTGTAGGAACAGAGAGAGGAACATTGATCAGCTGTAGGAACAGAGAGAGAGGAACATTGATCAGCTGTAGGAACAGAGAGAGAGCGGAACATTGATCAGCTGTAGGAACAGAGAGAGGAACATTGATCAGCTGTAGGAACAGAGAGAGAGGAACATTGATCAGCTGTAGGAACAGAGAGAGAGGAACATTGATCAGCTGTAGGAACAGAGAGAGGAACATTGATCAGCTGTAGGAACAGAGAGAGAGGAACATTGATCAGCTGTAGGAACAGAGAGAGGAACATTGATCAGCTGTAGGAACAGAGAGAGGAACATTGATCAGCTGTAGGAACAGAGAGAGAGAGGAACATTGATCAGCTGTAGGAACAGAGAGAGGAACATTGATCAGCTGTAGGAACAGAGAGAGAGGAACATTGATCAGCTGTAGGAACAGAGAGAGGGAATATTGATCAGCTCTAGGAACAGAGAGAGAGGAACATTGATCAGCTGTAGGAACAGAGAGAGGGAACATTGATCAGCTGTAGGAACAGAGAGAGGGGAACATTGATCAGCTGTAGGAACAGAGAGAGAGAGGAACATTGATCAGCTGTAGGAACAGAGAGAGGAACATTGATCAGCTGCAGGAACAGAGAGAGGAACATTGATCAGCTGTAGGAACAGAGAGAGGGGAACATTGATCAGCTGTAGGAACAGAGAGAGAGGAACATTGATCAGCTGTAGGAACAGAGAGAGGAACATTGATCAGCTGTAGGAACAGAGAGAGAGGAACATTGATCAGCTGTAGGAACAGAGAGAGGAACATTGATCAGCTGTAGGAACAGAGAGAGAGGAACATTGATCAGCTGTAGGAACAGAGAGAGAGGAACATTGATCAGCTGTCGGAACAGAGAGAGGAACATTGATCAGCTGTAGGAACAGAGAGAGAGGAACATTGATCAGCTGTAGGAACAGAGAGAGAGAGGAACATTGATCAGCTGTAGGAACAGAGAGAGAGGAACATTGATCAGCTGTAGGAACAGAGAGAGAGGAACATTGATCAGCTGTAGGAACAGAGAGAGAGGAACATTGATCAGCTGTAGGAACAGAGAGAGGAACATTGATCAGCTGCAGGAACAGAGAGAGAGGAACATTGATCAGCTGTAGGAACAGAGAGAGAGGAACATTGATCTGCTGTAGGAACAGAGAGAGGAACATTGATCAGCTGTAGGAACAGAGAGAGAGAGGAACATTGATCAGCTGTAGGAACAGAGAGAGAGAGGAACATTGATCAGCTGTAGGAACAGAGAGAGGAACATTGATCAGCTGTAGGAACAGAGAGAGAGAGAACATTGATCAGCTGCAGAACAGAGAGAGGAACATTGATCAGCTGTAGGAACAGAGAGAGAGAGAACATTGATCAGCTGTAGGAACAGAGAGAGAGAGGAACATTGATCAGCTGTAGGAACAGAGAGAGGAACATTGATCAGCTGTAGGAACAGAGAGAGAGAGGAACATTGATCAGCTGTAGGAACAGAGAGAGGAACATTGATCAGCTGCAGGAACAGAGAGAGAGGAACATTGATCAGCTGTAGGAACAGAGAGAGAGGAACATTGATCAGCTGTAGGAACAGAGAGAGAGGAACATTGATCAGCTGTAGGAACAGAGAGAGGAACATTGATCAGCTGTAGGAACAGAGAGAGAGGAACATTGATCAGCTGTAGGAACAGAGAGAGAGAGGAACATTGATCAGCTGTAGGAACAGAGAGAGAGGAACATTGATCAGCTGTAGGAACAGAGAGAGAGGAACATTGATCAGCTGTAGGAACAGAGAGAGAGGAACATTGATCAGCTGTAGGAACAGAGAGAGAGGAACATTGATCAGCTGTAGGAACAGAGAGAGAGGAACATTGATCAGCTGTAGGAACAGAGAGAGAGGAACATTGATCAGCTGTAGGAACAGAGAGAGGAACATTGATCAGCTGTAGGAACAGAGAGAGAGGAACATTGATCAGCTGTAGGAACAGAGAGAGAGGAACATTGATCAGCTGTAGGAACAGAGAGAGGAACATTGATCAGCTGTAGGAACAGAGAGAGAGGAACATTGATCAGCTGTAGGAACAGAGAGAGGAACATTGATCAGCTGTAGGAACAGAGAGAGAGAGAACATTGATCAGCTGTAGGAACAGAGAGAGAGAGGAACATTGATCAGCTGTAGGAACAGAGAGAGGAACATTGATCAGCTGTAGGAACAGAGAGAGAGAGGAACATTGATCAGCTGTAGGAACAGAGAGAGGAACATTGATCAGCTGTAGGAACAGAGAGAGAGGAACATTGATCAGCTGTAGGAACAGAGAGAGGGGAATATTGATCAGCTCTAGGAACAGAGAGAGAGGAACATTGATCAGCTGTAGGAACAGAGAGAGGGGAACATTGATCAGCTGTAGGAACAGAGAGAGGGGAACATTGATCAGCTGTAGGAACAGAGAGAGAGAGGAACATTGATCAGCTGTAGGAACAGAGAGAGGAACATTGATCAGCTGCAGGAACAGAGAGAGGAACATTGATCAACTGTAGGAACAGAGAGAGGGGAACATTGATCAGCTGTAGGAACAGAGAGAGAGGAACATTGATCAGCTGCAGGAACAGAGAGAGGAACATTGATCAGCTGCAGGAACAGAGAGAGGAACATTGATCAACTGTAGGAACAGAGAGAGAGGAACATTGATCAGCTGTAGGAACAGAGAGAGAGAGGAACATTGATCAGCTGTAGGAACGGAGAGAGGAACATTGATCAGCTGCAGGAACAGAGAGAGAGGAACATTGATCAGCTGCAGGAACAGAGAGAGAGGAATATTGATCAGCTGTAGGAACAGAGAGAGAGGAACATTGATCAGCTGTACGAACAGTGAGAGGAACATTGATCAGCTGCAGGAACAGTGAGAGGAACATTGATCAGCTGCAGGAACAGAGAGAGGAACATTGATCAGCTGTAGGAACAGAGAGAGAGAGGAACATTGATCAGCTGTAGGAACAGAGAGAGGAACATTGATCTGCTGTAGGAACAGAGAGAGGAACATTGATCAGCTGTAGGAACAGAGAGAGAGAGGAACATTGATCAGCTGTAGGAACAGAGAGAGGAACATTGATCAGCTGTAGGAACAGAGAGAGAGGAACATTGATCAGCTGTAGGAACAGAGAGAGGAATATTGATCAGCTCTAGGAACAGAGAGAGAGGAACATTGATCAGCTGTAGGAACAGAGAGAGGGGAACATTGATCAGCTGTAGGAACAGAGAGAGAGGAACATTGATCAGCTGTAGGAACAGAGAGAGAGGAACATTGATCAGCTGTAGGAACAGAGAGAGGAACATTGATCAGCTGCAGGAACAGAGAGAGGAACATTGATCAACTGTAGGAACAGAGAGAGAGGAACATTGATCAGCTGTAGGAACAGAGAGAGGAACATTGATCAGCTGTAGGAACAGAGAGAGAGAGGAACATTGATCAGCTGTAGGAACAGAGAGAGAGAGGAACATTGATCTGCTGTAGGAACAGAGAGAGAGGAACATTGATCTGCTGTAGGAACAGAGAGAGGAACATTGATCAGCTGTAGGAACAGAGAGAGAGAGGAACATTGATCAGCTGTAGGAACAGAGAGAGAGACGAACATTGATCAGCTGTAGGAACAGAGAGAGGAACATTGATCAGCTGTAGGAACAGAGAGAGAGAGAACATTGATCAGCTGTAGGAACAGAGAGAGGAACATTGATCAGCTGTAGGAACAGAGAGAGAGAGAACATTGATCAGCTGTAGGAACAGAGAGAGAGAGGAACATTGATCAGCTGTAGGAACAGAGAGAGGAACATTGATCAGCTGTAGGAACAGAGAGAGAGAGGAACATTGATCAGCTGTAGGAACAGAGAGAGGAACATTGATCAGCTGTAGGAACAGAGAGAGAGGAACATTGATCAGCTGTAGGAACAGAGAGAGAGGAACATTGATCAGCTGTAGGAACAGAGAGAGGAACATTGATCAGCTGTAGGAACAGAGAGAGAGGAACATTGATCAGCTGTAGGAACAGAGAGAGGAACATTGATCAGCTGTAGGAACAGAGAGAGAGGAACATTGATCAGCTGTAGGAACAGAGAGAGAGGAACATTGATCAGCTGTAGGAACAGAGAGAGGAACATTGATCAGCTGTAGGAACAGAGAGAGAGAGGAACATTGATCAGCTGTAGGAACAGAGAGAGAGAGGAACATTGATCAGCTGTAGGAACAGAGAGAGAGGAACATTGATCAGCTGTAGGAACAGAGAGAGAGGAACATTGATCAGCTGTAGGAACAGAGAGAGAGGAACATTGATCAGCTGCAGGAACAGAGGGAGAGGAACATTGATCAGCTGCAGGAACAGAGAGAGAGGAACATTGATCAGCTGTAGGAACAGAGAGAGAGGAACATTGATCTGCTGTAGGAACAGAGAGAGGAACATTGATCAGCTGTAGGAACAGAGAGAGAGAGGAACATTGATCAGCTGTAGGAACAGAGAGAGAGGAACATTGATCAGCTGTAGGAACAGAGAGAGGAACATTGATCAGCTGTAGGAACAGAGAGAGAGAGGAACATTGATCAGCTGTAGGAACAGAGAGAGGAACATTGATCAGCTGTAGGAACAGAGAGAGAGAGAAACATTGATCAGCTGTAGAACAGAGAGAGAGAGGAACATTGATCAGCTGTAGGAACAGAGAGAGGAACATTGATCAGCTGTAGGAACAGAGAGAGAGAGGAACATTGATCAGCTGTAGGAACAGAGAGAGGAACATTGATCAGCTGTAGGAACAGAGAGAGAGGAACATTGATCAGCTGTAGGAACAGAGAGAGGGGAATATTGATCAGCTCTAGGAACAGAGAGAGAGGAACATTGATCAGCTGTAGGAACAGAGAGAGGGGAACATTGATCAGCTGTAGGAACAGAGAGAGGGAACATTGATCAGCTGTAGGAACAGAGAGAGAGGAACATTGATCAGCTGTAGGAACAGAGAGAGGAACATTGATCAGCTGCAGGAACAGAGAGAGGAACATTGATCAGCTGTAGGAACAGAGAGAGGGGAACATTGATCAGCTGTAGGAACAGAGAGAGAGAGGAACATTGATCAGCTGTAGGAACAGAGAGAGGAACATTGATCAGCTGTAGGAACAGAGAGAGGAACATTGATCAGCTGTAGGAACAGAGAGAGGAACATTGATCAGCTGTAGGAACAGAGAGAGGAACATTGATCAGCTGTAGGAACAGAGAGAGGAACATTGATCAGCTGCAGGAACAGAGAGAGGAACATTGATCAGCTGCAGGAACAGAGAGAGGAACATTGATCAGCTGCAGGAACAGAGAGAGGAACATTGATCAGCTGCAGGAACAGAGAGAGGAACATTGATCAGCTGTAGGAACAGAGAGAGGAACATTGATCAGCTGTAGGAACAGAGAGAGAGGAACATTGATCAGCTGCAGGAACAGAGAGAGGAACATTGATCAGCTGCAGGAACAGAGAGAGGAACATTGATCAGCTGTAGGAACAGAGAGAGAGAACATTGATCAGCTGTAGGAACAGAGAGAGAGGAACATTGATCAGCTGTAGGAACAGAGAGAGGAACATTGATCAGCTGCAGGAACAGAGAGAGAGGAACATTGATCAGCTGTAGGAACAGAGAGAGAGGAACATTGATCAGCTGTAGGAACAGAGAGAGAGGAACATTGATCAGCTGTAGGAACAGTGAGAGGAACATTGATCAGCTGCAGGAACAGAGAGAGGAACATTGATCAGCTGTAGAACAGAGAGAGGAACATTGATCAGCTGTAGGAACAGAGAGAGGAACATTGATCAGCTGTAGGAACAGAGAGAGGGAACATTGATCAGCTGCAGGAACAGAGAGAGAGGAACATTGATCAGCTGTAGAACAGAGAGAGAGGAACATTGATCAGCTGTAGGAACAGAGAGAGGAACATTGATCAGCTGTAGGAACAGAGAGAGGAACATTGATCAGCTGTAGGAACAGAGAGAGAGAGGAACATTGATCAGCTGTAGGAACAGAGAGAGGAACATTGATCAGCTGTAGGAACAGAGAGAGAGGAACATTGATCAGCTGTAGGAACAGAGAGAGAGGAACATTGATCAGCTGTAGGAACAGAGAGAGGAACATTGATCAGCTGCAGGAACAGAGAGAGGAACATGATCACTGTAGGAACAGAGAGAGGGGAACATTGATCAGCTGTAGGAACAGAGAGAGAGGAACATTGATCAGCTGTAGGAACAGAGAGAGGGAACATTGATCAGCTGTAGGAACAGAGAGAGAGAGGAACATTGATCAGCTGTAGGAACAGAGAGAGGAACATTGATCAGCTGTAGGAACAGAGAGAGAGAGGAACATTGATCAGCTGTAGGAACAGAGAGAGGAACATTGATCAGCTGCAGGAACAGAGAGAGAGGAACATTGATCAGCTGTAGGAACAGAGAGAGAGGAACATTGATCAGCTGTAGGAACAGAGAGAGGAACATTGATCAGCTGTAGGAACAGAGAGAGAGGAACATTGATCAGCTGCAGGAACAGAGAGAGAGGAACATTGATCAGCTGTAGGAACAGAGAGAGAGGAACATTGATCAGCTGTAGGAACAGAGAGAGGAACATTGATCAGCTGCAGGAACAGAGAGAGGAACATTGATCAGCTGTAGGAACAGAGAGAGAGAGGAACATTGATCAGCTGTAGGAACAGAGAGAGGAACATTGATCAGCTGTAGGAACAGAGAGAGGAACATTGATCAGCTGTAGGAACAGAGAGAGAGAGGAACATTGATCAGCTGTAGGAACAGAGAGAGGAACATTGATCAGCTGTAGGAACAGAGAGAGAGGAACATTGATCAGCTGTAGGAACAGAGAGAGGGGAACATTGATCAGCTCTAGGAACAGAGAGAGAGGAACATTGATCAGCTGTAGGAACAGAGAGAGGGAACATTGATCAGCTGTAGGAACAGAGAGAGGGAACATTGATCAGCTGTAGGAACAGAGAGAGAGAGGAACATTGATCAGCTGTAGGAACAGAGAGAGGAACATTGATCAGCTGTAGGAACAGAGAGAGGAACATTGATCAGCTGTAGGAACAGAGAGAGAGGAACATTGATCTGCTGTAGGAACAGAGAGAGGAACATTGATCAGCTGTAGGAACAGAGAGAGAGAGGAACATTGATCAGCTGTAGGAACAGAGAGAGAGGAACATTGATCTGCTGTAGGAACAGAGAGAGGAACATTGATCAGCTGTAGGAACAGAGAGAGGAACATTGATCAGCTGTAGGAACAGAGAGAGAGAGGAACATTGATCAGCTGTAGGAACAGAGAGAGAGAGAACATTGATCAGCTGTAGGAACAGAGAGAGGAACATTGATCAGCTGTAGGAACAGAGAGAGAGAGGAACATTGATCAGCTGTAGGAACAGAGAGAGGAACATTGATCAGCTGTAGGAACAGAGAGAGAGAACATTGATCAGCTGTAGGAACAGAGAGAGAGAGGAACATTGATCAGCTGTAGGAACAGAGAGAGGAACATTGATCAGCTGTAGGAACAGAGAGAGAGGAACATTGATCAGCTGTAGGAACAGAGAGAGGAACATTGATCAGCTGCAGGAACAGAGAGAGAGGAACATTGATCAGCTGTAGGAACAGAGAGAGAGGAACATTGATCAGCTGTAGGAACAGAGAGAGGAACATTGATCAGCTGTAGGAACAGAGAGAGAGGAACATTGATCAGCTGTAGGAACAGAGAGAGGAACATTGATCAGCTGTAGGAACAGAGAGAGAGGAACATTGATCAGCTGTAGGAACAGAGAGAGAGGAACATTGATCAGCTGTAGGAACAGAGAGAGGAACATTGATCAGCTGTAGGAACAGAGAGAGAGAGGAACATTGATCAGCTGCAGGAACAGAGAGAGAGAGGAACATTGATCAGCTGTAGGAACAGAGAGAGAGGAACATTGATCAGCTGTAGGAACAGAGAGAGAGGAACATTGATCAGCTGTAGGAACAGAGAGAGGAACATTGATCAGCTGCAGGAACAGAGGAGAGGAACATTGATCAGCTGCAGGAACAGAGAGAGAGGAACATTGATCAGCTGTAGGAACAGAGAGAGAGGAACATTGATCTGCTGTAGGAACAGAGAGAGGAACATTGATCAGCTGTAGGAACAGAGAGAGAGAGGAACATTGATCAGCTGTAGGAACAGAGAGAGAGAGGAACATTGATCAGCTGTAGGAACAGAGAGAGGAACATTGATCAGCTGTAGGAACAGAGAGAGAGAGGAACATTGATCAGCTGTAGGAACAGAGAGAGGAACATTGATCAGCTGTAGGAACAGAGAGAGAGAGGAACATTGATCAGCTGTAGGAACAGAGAGAGGAACATTGATCAGCTGCAGGAACAGAGAGAGAGGAACATTGATCAGCTGTAGGAACAGAGAGAGAGGAACATTGATCAGCTGTAGGAACAGAGAGAGAGGAACATTGATCAGCTGTAGGAACAGAGAGAGGAACATTGATCAGCTGTAGG
This sequence comes from Heterodontus francisci, assembly GCF_036365525.1. Classification (NCBI taxonomy): domain Eukaryota; kingdom Metazoa; phylum Chordata; class Chondrichthyes; order Heterodontiformes; family Heterodontidae; genus Heterodontus; species Heterodontus francisci. The sequence continues at coordinate 182,066,224 of NC_090373.1, forward strand.
AACAGAGAGAGAGAGGAACATTGATCAGCTGTAGGAACAGAGAGAGAGAGGAACATTGATCAGCTGTAGGAACAGAGAGAGAGGAACATTGATCAGCTGTAGGAACAGAGAGAGAGGAACATTGATCAGCTGTAGGAACAGAGAGAGAGGAACATTGATCAGCTGCAGGAACAGAGGGAGAGGAACATTGATCAGCTGCAGGAACAGAGAGAGAGGAACATTGATCAGCTGTAGGAACAGAGAGAGAGGAACATTGATCTGCTGTAGGAACAGAGAGAGGAACATTGATCAGCTGTAGGAACAGAGAGAGAGAGGAACATTGATCAGCTGTAGGAACAGAGAGAGAGAGGAACATTGATCAGCTGTAGGAACAGAGAGAGGAACATTGATCAGCTGTAGGAACAGAGAGAGAGAGGAACATTGATCAGCTGTAGGAACAGAGAGAGGAACATTGATCAGCTGTAGGAACAGAGAGAGAGAGAAACATTGATCAGCTGTAGGAACAGAGAGAGAGAGGAACATTGATCAGCTGTAGGAACAGAGAGAGGAACATTGATCAGCTGTAGGAACAGAGAGAGAGAGGAACATTGATCAGCTGTAGGAACAGAGAGAGGAACATTGATCAGCTGTAGGAACAGAGAGAGAGGAACATTGATCAGCTGTAGGAACAGAGAGAGGGGAATATTGATCAGCTCTAGGAACAGAGAGAGAGGAACATTGATCAGCTGTAGGAACAGAGAGAGGGGAACATTGATCAGCTGTAGGAACAGAGAGAGGGGAACATTGATCAGCTGTAGGAACAGAGAGAGAGAGGAACATTGATCAGCTGTAGGAACAGAGAGAGGAACATTGATCAGCTGCAGGAACAGAGAGAGGAACATTGATCAACTGTAGGAACAGAGAGAGGGGAACATTGATCAGCTGTAGGAACAGAGAGAGAGGAACATTGATCAGCTGCAGGAACAGAGAGAGGAACATTGATCAGCTGCAGGAACAGAGAGAGGAACATTGATCAACTGTAGGAACAGAGAGAGAGGAACATTGATCAGCTGTAGGAACAGAGAGAGAGAGGAACATTGATCAGCTGTAGGAACGGAGAGAGGAACATTGATCAGCTGCAGGAACAGAGAGAGAGGAACATTGATCAGCTGCAGGAACAGAGAGAGAGGAATATTGATCAGCTGTAGGAACAGAGAGAGAGGAACATTGATCAGCTGTACGAACAGTGAGAGGAACATTGATCAGCTGCAGGAACAGTGAGAGGAACATTGATCAGCTGCAGGAACAGAGAGAGGAACATTGATCAGCTGTAGGAACAGAGAGAGAGAGGAACATTGATCAGCTGTAGGAACAGAGAGAGGAACATTGATCTGCTGTAGGAACAGAGAGAGGAACATTGATCAGCTGTAGGAACAGAGAGAGAGAGGAACATTGATCAGCTGTAGGAACAGAGAGAGGAACATTGATCAGCTGTAGGAACAGAGAGAGAGGAACATTGATCAGCTGTAGGAACAGAGAGAGGGGAATATTGATCAGCTCTAGGAACAGAGAGAGAGGAACATTGATCAGCTGTAGGAACAGAGAGAGGGGAACATTGATCAGCTGTAGGAACAGAGAGAGGGGAACATTGATCAGCTGTAGGAACAGAGAGAGAGAGGAACATTGATCAGCTGTAGGAACAGAGAGAGGAACATTGATCAGCTGCAGGAACAGAGAGAGGAACATTGATCAACTGTAGGAACAGAGAGAGAGGAACATTGATCTGCTGTAGGAACAGAGAGAGGAACATTGATCAGCTGTAGGAACAGAGAGAGAGAGGAACATTGATCAGCTGTAGGAACAGAGAGAGAGAGGAACATTGATCTGCTGTAGGAACAGAGAGAGAGGAACATTGATCTGCTGTAGGAACAGAGAGAGGAACATTGATCAGCTGTAGGAACAGAGAGAGAGAGGAACATTGATCAGCTGTAGGAACAGAGAGAGAGACGAACATTGATCAGCTGTAGGAACAGAGAGAGGAACATTGATCAGCTGTAGGAACAGAGAGAGAGAGGAACATTGATCAGCTGTAGGAACAGAGAGAGGAACATTGATCAGCTGTAGGAACAGAGAGAGAGAGAAACATTGATCAGCTGTAGGAACAGAGAGAGAGAGGAACATTGATCAGCTGTAGGAACAGAGAGAGGAACATTGATCAGCTGTAGGAACAGAGAGAGAGAGGAACATTGATCAGCTGTAGGAACAGAGAGAGGAACATTGATCAGCTGCAGGAACAGAGAGAGAGGAACATTGATCAGCTGTAGGAACAGAGAGAGAGGAACATTGATCAGCTGTAGGAACAGAGAGAGGAACATTGATCAGCTGTAGGAACAGAGAGAGAGGAACATTGATCAGCTGTAGGAACAGAGAGAGGAACATTGATCAGCTGTAGGAACAGAGAGAGAGGAACATTGATCAGCTGTAGGAACAGAGAGAGAGGAACATTGATCAGCTGTAGGAACAGAGAGAGGAACATTGATCAGCTGTAGGAACAGAGAGAGAGAGGAACATTGATCAGCTGCAGGAACAGAGAGAGAGAGGAACATTGATCAGCTGTAGGAACAGAGAGAGAGGAACATTGATCAGCTGTAGGAACAGAGAGAGAGGAACATTGATCAGCTGTAGGAACAGAGAGAGAGGAACATTGATCAGCTGCAGGAACAGAGGGAGAGGAACATTGATCAGCTGCAGGAACAGAGAGAGAGGAACATTGATCAGCTGTAGGAACAGAGAGAGAGGAACATTGATCTGCTGTAGGAACAGAGAGAGGAACATTGATCAGCTGTAGGAACAGAGAGAGAGAGGAACATTGATCAGCTGTAGGAACAGAGAGAGAGAGGAACATTGATCAGCTGTAGGAACAGAGAGAGGAACATTGATCAGCTGTAGGAACAGAGAGAGAGAGGAACATTGATCAGCTGTAGGAACAGAGAGAGGAACATTGATCAGCTGTAGGAACAGAGAGAGAGAGAAACATTGATCAGCTGTAGGAACAGAGAGAGAGAGGGACATTGATCAGCTGTAGGAACAGAGAGAGGAACATTGATCAGCTGTAGGAACAGAGAGAGAGAGGAACATTGATCAGCTGTAGGAACAGAGAGAGGAACATTGATCAGCTGTAGGAACAGAGAGAGAGGAACATTGATCAGCTGTAAGAACAGAGAGAGGGGAATATTGATCAGCTCTAGGAACAGAGAGAGAGGAACATTGATCAGCTGTAGGAACAGAGAGAGGGGAACATTGATCAGCTGTAGGAACAGAGAGAGGGGAACATTGATCAGCTGTAGGAACAGAGAGAGAGAGGAACATTGATCAGCTGTAGGAACAGAGAGAGGAACATTGATCAGCTGCAGGAACAGAGAGAGGAACATTGATCAACTGTAGGAACAGAGAGAGGGGAACATTGATCAGCTGTAGGAACAGAGAGAGAGAGGAACATTGATCAGCTGTAGGAACAGAGAGAGGAACATTGATCAGCTGCAGGAACAGAGAGAGGAACATTGATCAGCTGCAGGAACAGAGAGAGGAACATTGATCAGCTGCAGGAACAGAGAGAGGAACATTGATCAGCTGTAGGAACAGAGAGAGGAACATTGATCAGCTGCAGGAACAGAGAGAGGAACATTGATCAGCTGCAGGAACAGAGAGAGGAACATTGATCAGCTGCAGGAACAGAGAGAGGAACATTGATCAGCTGCAGGAACAGAGAGAGGAACATTGATCAGCTGCAGGAACAGAGAGAGGAACATTGATCAGCTGTAGGAACAGAGAGAGAGGAACATTGATCAGCTGCAGGAACAGAGAGAGGAACATTGATCAGCTGCAGGAACAGAGAGAGGAACATTGATCAACTGTAGGAACAGAGAGAGAGGATCATTGATCAGCTGTAGGAACAGAGAGAGAGAGGAACATTGATCAGCTGTAGGAACGGAGAGAGGAACATTGATCAGCTGCAGGAACAGAGAGAGAGGAACATTGATCAGCTGCAGGAACAGAGAGAGAGGAATATTGATCAGCTGTAGGAACAGAGAGAGAGGAACATTGATCAGCTGTAGGAACAGTGAGAGGAACATTGATCAGCTGCAGGAACAGAGAGAGAGGAACATTGATCAGCTGTAGGAACAGTGAGAGGAACATTGATCAGCTGTGGGAACAGAGAGAGGAACATTGATCAGCTGTAGGAACAGAGAGAGGGGAACATTGATCAGCTGCAGGAACAGAGAGAGAGGAACATTGATTAGCTGCAGCAACAGAGAGAGAGGAACATTGATCAGCTGTAGGAACAGTGAGAGGAACATTGATCAGCTGTAGGAACAGAGAGAGGAATTTTGATAAGCTATAGGAACAGAGAGAGAGAGGAACATTGATCAGCTGTAGGAACAGAGAGAGGAACATTGATCAGCTGTAGGAACAGAGAGAGAGAGGAACATTGATCAGCTGTAGGAACAGAGAGAGAGGAACATTGATCAGCTGTAGGAACAGAGAGAGGAACATTGATCAGCTGCAGGAACAGAGAGAGGAACATGGATCAACTGTAGGAACAGAGAGAGGGGAACATTGATCAGCTGTAGGAACAGAGAGAGAGGAACATTGATCAGCTGTTGGAACAGAGAGAGGGGAACATTGATCAGCTGTAGGAACAGAGAGAGAGAGGAACATTGATCAGCTGTAGGAACAGAGAGAGGAACATTGATCAGCTGTAGGAACAGAGAGAGAGAGGAACATTGATCAGCTGTAGGAACAGAGAGAGGAACATTGATCAGCTGCAGGAACAGAGAGAGAGGAACATTGATCAGCTGTAGGAACAGAGAGAGAGGAACATTGATCAGCTGTAGGAACAGAGAGAGGAACATTGATCAGCTGCAGGAACAGAGAGAGAGGAACATTGATCAGCTGCAGGAACAGAGAGAGAGGAATATTGATCAGCTGTAGGAACAGAGAGAGAGGAACATTGATCAGCTGTAGGAACAGTGAGAGGAACATTGATCAGCTGCAGGAACAGAGAGAGGAACATTGATCAGCTGTAGGAACAGAGAGAGAGAGGAACATTGATCAGCTGTAGGAACAGAGAGAGGAACATTGATCTGCTGTAGGAACAGAGAGAGGAACATTGATCAGCTGTAGGAACAGAGAGAGAGAGGAACATTGATCAGCTGTAGGAACAGAGAGAGGAACATTGATCAGCTGTAGGAACAGAGAGAGAGGAACATTGATCAGCTGTAGGAACAGAGAGAGGGGAATATTGATCAGCTCTAGGAACAGAGAGAGAGGAACATTGATCAGCTGTAGGAACAGAGAGAGGGGAACATTGATCAGCTGTAGGAACAGAGAGAGGGGAACATTGATCAGCTGTAGGAACAGAGAGAGAGAGGAACATTGATCAGCTGTAGGAACAGAGAGAGGAACATTGATCAGCTGCAGGAACAGAGAGAGGAACATTGATCAACTGTAGGAACAGAGAGAGAGGAACATTGATCTGCTGTAGGAACAGAGAGAGGAACATTGATCAGCTGTAGGAACAGAGAGAGAGAGGAACATTGATCAGCTGTAGGAACAGAGAGAGAGAGGAACATTGATCTGCTGTAGGAACAGAGAGAGAGGAACATTGATCTGCTGTAGGAACAGAGAGAGGAACATTGATCAGCTGTAGGAACAGAGAGAGAGAGGAACATTGATCAGCTGTAGGAACAGAGAGAGAGACGAACATTGATCAGCTGTAGGAACAGAGAGAGGAACATTGATCAGCTGTAGGAACAGAGAGAGAGAGGAACATTGATCAGCTGTAGGAACAGAGAGAGGAACATTGATCAGCTGTAGGAACAGAGAGAGAGAGAAACATTGATCAGCTGTAGGAACAGAGAGAGAGAGGAACATTGATCAGCTGTAGGAACAGAGAGAGGAACATTGATCAGCTGTAGGAACAGAGAGAGAGAGGAACATTGATCAGCTGTAGGAACAGAGAGAGGAACATTGATCAGCTGCAGGAACAGAGAGAGAGGAACATTGATCAGCTGTAGGAACAGAGAGAGAGGAACATTGATCAGCTGTAGGAACAGAGAGAGGAACATTGATCAGCTGTAGGAACAGAGAGAGAGGAACATTGATCAGCTGTAGGAACAGAGAGAGGAACATTGATCAGCTGTAGGAACAGAGAGAGAGGAACATTGATCAGCTGTAGGAACAGAGAGAGAGGAACATTGATCAGCTGTAGGAACAGAGAGAGGAACATTGATCAGCTGTAGGAACAGAGAGAGAGAGGAACATTGATCAGCTGCAGGAACAGAGAGAGAGAGGAACATTGATCAGCTGTAGGAACAGAGAGAGAGGAACATTGATCAGCTGTAGGAACAGAGAGAGAGGAACATTGATCAGCTGTAGGAACAGAGAGAGAGGAACATTGATCAGCTGCAGGAACAGAGGGAGAGGAACATTGATCAGCTGCAGGAACAGAGAGAGAGGAACATTGATCAGCTGTAGGAACAGAGAGAGAGGAACATTGATCTGCTGTAGGAACAGAGAGAGGAACATTGATCAGCTGTAGGAACAGAGAGAGAGAGGAACATTGATCAGCTGTAGGAACAGAGAGAGAGAGGAACATTGATCAGCTGTAGGAACAGAGAGAGGAACATTGATCAGCTGTAGGAACAGAGAGAGAGAGGAACATTGATCAGCTGTAGGAACAGAGAGAGGAACATTGATCAGCTGTAGGAACAGAGAGAGAGAGAAACATTGATCAGCTGTAGGAACAGAGAGAGAGAGGGACATTGATCAGCTGTAGGAACAGAGAGAGGAACATTGATCAGCTGTAGGAACAGAGAGAGAGAGGAACATTGATCAGCTGTAGGAACAGAGAGAGGAACATTGATCAGCTGTAGGAACAGAGAGAGAGGAACATTGATCAGCTGTAAGAACAGAGAGAGGGGAATATTGATCAGCTCTAGGAACAGAGAGAGAGGAACATTGATCAGCTGTAGGAACAGAGAGAGGGGAACATTGATCAGCTGTAGGAACAGAGAGAGGGGAACATTGATCAGCTGTAGGAACAGAGAGAGAGAGGAACATTGATCAGCTGTAGGAACAGAGAGAGGAACATTGATCAGCTGCAGGAACAGAGAGAGGAACATTGATCAACTGTAGGAACAGAGAGAGGGGAACATTGATCAGCTGTAGGAACAGAGAGAGAGAGGAACATTGATCAGCTGTAGGAACAGAGAGAGGAACATTGATCAGCTGCAGGAACAGAGAGAGGAACATTGATCAGCTGCAGGAACAGAGAGAGGAACATTGATCAGCTGCAGGAACAGAGAGAGGAACATTGATCAGCTGTAGGAACAGAGAGAGGAACATTGATCAGCTGCAGGAACAGAGAGAGGAACATTGATCAGCTGCAGGAACAGAGAGAGGAACATTGATCAGCTGCAGGAACAGAGAGAGGAACATTGATCAGCTGCAGGAACAGAGAGAGGAACATTGATCAGCTGCAGGAACAGAGAGAGGAACATTGATCAGCTGTAGGAACAGAGAGAGAGGAACATTGATCAGCTGCAGGAACAGAGAGAGGAACATTGATCAGCTGCAGGAACAGAGAGAGGAACATTGATCAACTGTAGGAACAGAGAGAGAGGATCATTGATCAGCTGTAGGAACAGAGAGAGAGAGGAACATTGATCAGCTGTAGGAACGGAGAGAGGAACATTGATCAGCTGCAGGAACAGAGAGAGAGGAACATTGATCAGCTGCAGGAACAGAGAGAGAGGAATATTGATCAGCTGTAGGAACAGAGAGAGAGGAACATTGATCAGCTGTAGGAACAGTGAGAGGAACATTGATCAGCTGCAGGAACAGAGAGAGAGGAACATTGATCAGCTGTAGGAACAGTGAGAGGAACATTGATCAGCTGTGGGAACAGAGAGAGGAACATTGATCAGCTGTAGGAACAGAGAGAGGGGAACATTGATCAGCTGCAGGAACAGAGAGAGAGGAACATTGATTAGCTGCAGCAACAGAGAGAGAGGAGCATTGATCAGCTGTAGGAACAGTGAGAGGAACATTGATCAGCTGTAGGAACAGAGAGAGGAATTTTGATAAGCTATAGGAACAGAGAGAGAGAGGAACATTGATCAGCTGTAGGAACAGAGAGAGGAACATTGATCAGCTGTAGGAACAGAGAGAGAGAGGAACATTGATCAGCTGTAGGAACAGAGAGAGAGGAACATTGATCAGCTGTAGGAACAGAGAGAGGAACATTGATCAGCTGCAGGAACAGAGAGAGGAACATGGATCAACTGTAGGAACAGAGAGAGGGGAACATTGATCAGCTGTAGGAACAGAGAGAGAGGAACATTGATCAGCTGTTGGAACAGAGAGAGGGGAACATTGATCAGCTGTAGGAACAGAGAGAGAGAGGAACATTGATCAGCTGTAGGAACAGAGAGAGGAACATTGATCAGCTGTAGGAACAGAGAGAGAGAGGAACATTGATCAGCTGTAGGAACAGAGAGAGGAACATTGATCAGCTGCAGGAACAGAGAGAGAGGAACATTGATCAGCTGTAGGAACAGAGAGAGAGGAACATTGATCAGCTGTAGGAACAGAGAGAGGAACATTGATCAGCTGTAGGAACAGAGAGAGAGGAACATTGATCAGCTGTAGGAACAGAGAGAGGAACATTGATCAGCTGTAGGAACAGAGAGAGAGGAACATTGATCAGCTGTAGGAACAGAGAGAGAGGAACATTGATCAGCTGTAGGAACAGAGAGAGGAACATTGATCAGCTGTAGGAACAGAGAGAGAGAGGAACATTGATCAGCTGTAGGAACAGAGAGAGAGAGGAACATTGATCAGCTGTAGGAACAGAGAGAGAGGAACATTGATCAGCTGTAGGAACAGAGAGAGAGGAACATTGATCAGCTGTAGGAACAGAGAGAGAGGAACATTGATCAGCTGCAGGAACAGAGGGAGAGGAACATTGATCAGCTGCAGGAACAGAGAGAGAGGAACATTGATCAGCTGTAGGAACAGAGAGAGAGGAACATTGATCTGCTGTAGGAACAGAGAGAGGAACATTGATCAGCTGTAGGAACAGAGAGAGAGAGCAACATTGATCAGCTGTAGGAACAGAGAGAGAGAGGAACATTGATCAGCTGTAGGAACAGAGAGAGGAACATTGATCAGCTGTAGGAACAGAGAGAGAGAGGAACATTGATCAGCTGCAGGAACAGAGAGAGGAACATTGATCAACTGTAGGAACAGAGAGAGAGGAACATTGATCAGCTGTAGGAACAGAGAGAGAGAGGAACATTGATCAGCTGTAGGAACGGAGAGAGGAACATTGATCAGCTGCAGGAACAGAGAGAGAGGAACATTGATCAGCTGCAGGAACAGAGAGAGAGGAATATTGATCAGCTGTAGGAACAGAGAGAGAGGAACATTGATCAGCTGTAGGAACAGTGAGAGGAACATTGATCAGCTGCAGGAACAGAGAGAGAGGAACATTGATCAGCTGTAGGAACAGTGAGAGGAACATTGATCAGCTGTGGGAACAGAGAGAGGAACATTGATCAGCTGTAGGAACAGAGAGAGGGGAACATTGATCAGCTGTAGGAACAGTGAGAGGAACATTGATTAGCTGCAGCAACAGAGAGAGAGGAACATTGATCAGCTGTAGGAACAGTGAGAGGAACATTGATCAGCTGTAGGAACAGAGAGAGGAATTTTGATAAGCTGTAGGAACAGAGAGAGAGAGGAACATTGATCAGCTGTAGGAACAGAGAGAGGAACATTGATCAGCTGTAGGAACAGAGAGAGAGAGGAACATTGATCAGCTGTAGGAACAGAGAGAGAGGAACATTGATCAGCTGTAGGAACAGAGAGAGGAACATTGATCAGCTGCAGGAACAGAGAGAGGAACATGGATCAACTGTAGGAACAGAGAGAGGGGAACATTGATCAGCTGTAGGAACAGAGAGAGAGGAACATTGATCAGCTGTTGGAACAGAGAGAGGGGAACATTGATCAGCTGTAGGAACAGAGAGAGAGAGGAACATTGACCAGCTGTAGGAACAGAGAGAGGAACATTGATCAGCTGTAGGAACAGAGAGAGAGAGGAACATTGATCAGCTGTAGGAACAGAGAGAGGAACATTGATCAGCTGCAGGAACAGAGAGAGAGGAACATTGATCAGCTGTAGGAACAGAGAGAGAGGAACATTGATCAGCTGTAGGAACAGAGAGAGGAACATTGATCAGCTGTAGGAACAGAGAGAGAGGAACATTGATCAGCTGTAGGAACAGAGAGAGGAACATTGATCAGCTGTAGGAACAGAGAGAGAGGAACATTGATCAGCTGTAGGAACAGAGAGAGAGGAACATTGATCAGCTGTAGGAACAGAGAGAGGAACATTGATCAGCTGTAGGAACAGAGAGAGAGAGGAACATTGATCAGCTGTAGGATCAGAGAGAGAGAGGAACATTGATCAGCTGTAGGAACAGAGAGAGAGGAACATTGATCAGCTGTAGGAACAGAGAGAGAGGAACATTGATCAGCTGTAGGAACAGAGAGAGAGGAACATTGATAAGCTGCAGGAACAGAGGGAGAGGAACATTGATCAGCTGCAGGAACAGAGAGAGAGGAACATTGATCAGCTGTAGGAACAGAGAGAGAGGAACATTGATCTGCTGTAGGAACAGAGAGAGGAACATTGATCAGCTGTAGGAACAGAGAGAGAGAGGAACATTGATCAGCTGTAGGAACAGAGAGAGAGAGGAACATTGATCAGCTGTAGGAACAGAGAGAGGAACATTGATCAGCTGTAGGAACAGAGAGAGAGAGGAACATTGATCAGCTGTAGGAACAGAGAGAGGAACATTGATCACCTGTAGGAACAGAGAGAGAGCAAACATTGATCAGCTGTAGGAACAGAGAGAGAGAGGAACATTGATCAGCTGTAGGAACAGAGAGAGGAACATTGATCAGCTGTAGGAACAGAGAGAGAGAGGAACATTGATCAGCTGTAGGAACAGAGAGAGGAACATTGATCAGCTGTAGGAACAGAGAGAGAGGAACATTGATCAGCTGTAGGAACAGAGAGAGGGGAATATTGATCAGCTCTAGGAACAGAGAGAGAGGAACATTGATCAGCTGTAGGAACAGAGAGAGGGGAACATTGATCAGCTGTAGGAATAGAGAGAGGGGAACATTGATCAGCTGTAGGAACAGAGAGAGAGAGGAACATTGATCAGCTGTAGGAACAGAGAGAGGAACATTGATCAGCTGCAGGAACAGAGAGAGGAACATTGATCAACTGTAGGAACAGAGAGAGGGGAACATTGATCAGCTGTAGGAACAGAGAGAGAGGAACATTGATCAGCTGCAGGAACAGAGAGAGGAACATTGATCAGCTGCAGGAACAGAGAGAGGAACATTGATCAACTGTAGGAACAGAGAGAGAGGAACATTGATCAGCTGTAGGAACAGAGAGAGAGAGGAACATTGATCAGCTGTAGGAACGGAGAGAGGAACATTGATCAGCTGCAGGAACAGAGAGAGAGGAACATTGATCAGCTGCAGGAACAGAGAGAGAGGAATATTGATCAGCTGTAGGAACAGAGAGAGAGGAACATTGATCAGCTGTAGGAACAGTGAGAGGAACATTGATCAGCTGCAGGAACAGAGAGAGAGGAACATTGATCAGCTGTAGGAACAGTGAGAGGAACATTGATCAGCTGTGGGAACAGAGAGAGGAACATTGATCAGCTGTAGGAACAGAGAGAGGGGAACATTGATCAGCTGTAGGAACAGTGAGAGGAACATTGATTAGCTGCAGCAACAGAGAGAGAGGAACATTGATCAGCTGTAGGAACAGTGAGAGGAACATTGATCAGCTGTAGGAACAGAGAGAGGAATTTTGATAAGCTGTAGGAACAGAGAGAGAGAGGAACATTGATCAGCTGTAGGAACAGAGAGAGGAACATTGATCAGCTGTAGGAACAGAGAGAGAGAGGAACATTGATCAGCTGTAGGAACAGAGAGAGAGGAACATTGATCAGCTGTAGGAACAGAGAGAGGAACATTGATCAGCTGCAGGAACAGAGAGAGGAACATGGATCAACTGTAGGAACAGAGAGAGGGGAACATTGATCAGCTGTAGGAACAGAGAGAGAGGAACATTGATCAGCTGTTGGAACAGAGAGAGGGGAACATTGATCAGCTGTAGGAACAGAGAGAGAGAGGAACATTGATCAGCTGTAGGAACAGAGAGAGGAACATTGATCAGCTGTAGGAACAGAGAGAGGAACATTGATCAGCTGTAGGAACAGAGAGAGAGAGGAACATTGATCAGCTGTAGGAACAGAGAGAGGAACATTGATCAGCTGCAGGAACAGAGGGAGAGGAACATTGATCAGCTGCAGGAACAGAGAGAGAGGAACATTGATCAGCTGTAGGAACAGAGAGAGAGGAACATTGATCTGCTGTAGGAACAGAGAGAGGAACATTGATTAGCTGTAGGAACAGAGAGAGAGAGAGGAAAATTGATCAGCTGTAGGAACAGAGAGAGAGAGGAACATTGATCAGCTGTAGGAACAGAGAGAGGAACATTGATCAGCTGTAGGAACAGAGAGAGAGAGGAACATTGATCAGCTGTAGGAACAGAGAGAGGAACATTGATCAGCTGTAGGAACAGAGAGAGAGAGAAACATTGATCAGCTGTAGGAACAGAGAGAGAGAGGAACATTGATCAGCTGTAGGAACAGAGAGAGGAACATTGATCAGCTGTAGGAACAGAGAGAGAGAGGAACATTGATCAGCTGTAGGAACAGAGAGAGGAACATTGATCAGCTGTAGGAACAGAGAGAGAGGAACATTGATCAGCTGTAGGAACAGAGAGAGGGGAATATTGATCAGCTCTAGGAACAGAGAGAGAGGAACATTGATCAGCTGTAGGAACAGAGAGAGGGGAACATTGATCAGCTGTAGGAACAGAGAGAGGGGAACATTGATCAGCTGTAGGAACAGAGAGAGAGAGGAACATTGATCAGCTGTAGGAACAGAGAGAGGAACATTGATCAGCTGCAGGAACAGAGAGAGGAACATTGATCAACTGTAGGAACAGAGAGAGGGGAACATTGATCAGCTGTAGGAACAGAGAGAGAGGAACATTGATCAGCTGTAGGAACAGAGAGAGGAACATTGATCAGCTGCAGGAACAGAGAGAGGAACATTGATCAACTGTAGGAACAGAGAGAGAGGAACATTGATCAGCTGTAGGAACAGAGAGAGAGAGGAACATTGATCAGCTGTAGGAACAGAGAGAGGAACATTTATCAGCTGCAGGAACAGAGAGAGAGGAACATTGATCAGCTGCAGGAACAGAGAGAGAGGAACATTGATCAGCTGTAGGAACAGTGAGAGGAACATTGATCAGATGTAGGAACAGAGAGAGAGAGGAACATTGATCAGCTGTAGGAACAGAGAGAGGAACATTTATCAGCTGCAGGAACAGAGAGAGAGGAACATTGATCAGCTGCAGGAACAGAGAGAGAGGAACATTGATCAGCTGTAGGAACAGAGAGAGAGGAACATTGATCAGCTGCAGGAACAGAGAGAGAGGAACATTGATCAGCTGTAGGAACAGTGAGAGGAACATTGATCAGCTGTAGGAACAGAGAGAGAGAGGAACATTGATCAGCTGTAGGAACAGAGAGAGGAACATTTATCAGCTGCAGGAACAGTGAGAGGAACATTGATCAGCTGTGGGAACAGAGAGAGGAACATTGATCAGCTGTAGGAACAGAGAGAGGGGAACATTGATCAGCTGTAGGAACAGTGAGAGGAACATTGATTAGCTGCAGCAACAGAGAGAGAGGAACATTGATCAGCTGTAGGAACAGTGAGAGGAACATTGATCAGCTGTAGGAACAGAGAGAGGAATTTTGATAAGCTGTAGGAACAGAGAGAGAGAGGAACATTGATCAGCTGTAGGAACAGAGAGAGGAACATTGATCAGCTGTAGGAACAGAGAGAGAGAGGAACATTGATCAGCTGTAGGAACAGAGAGAGAGGAACATTGAACAGCTGCAGGAACAGAGAGAGGAACATGGATCAACTGTAGGAACAGAGAGAGGGGAACATTGATCAGCTGTAGGAACAGAGAGAGAGGAACATTGATCAGCTGTAGGAACAGAGAGAGGGGAACATTGATCAGCTGTAGGAACAGAGAGAGAGAGGAACATTGATCAGCTGTAGGAACAGAGAGAGGAACATTGATCAGCTTTAGGAACAGAGAGAGGAACATTGATAAGCTGTAGGAACAGAGAGAGGGGAACATTGATCAGCTGTAGGAACAGTGATTGGAACATTGATCAGCTGCAGGAACAGAGAGAGAGGAACATTGATCAGCTGTAGGAACAGAGAGAGAGGAACATTGATCAGCTGTAGGAACAGAGAGAGGAACATTGATCAGCTGTAGGAACAGAGAGAGAGGAACATTGATCAGCTCTAGGAACAGAGAGAGGAACATTGATCAGCTGTAGGAACAGAGAGAGAGGAACATTGATCAGCTGTAGGAACAGAGAGAGGAACATTGATCAGCTGTAGCAACAGAGAGAGAGGAACATTGATCAGCTGTAGGAACAGAGAGAGAGGAACATTGATCAGCTGTAGGAACAGAGGGAGAGGAACATTGATCAGCTGCAGGAACAGAGAGAGAGGAACATTGATCAGCTGTAGGAACAGAGAGAGAGGAACATTGATCAGCTGTAGGAACAGAGAGAGGAACATTGATCAGCTGTAGGAACAGAGAGAGGAACATTGATCAGCTTTAGGAACAGAGAGAGGAACATTGATAAGCTGTAGGAACAGAGAGAGGGGAACATTGATCAGCTGTAGGAACAGTGATTGGAACATTGATCAGCTGCAGGAACAGAGAGAGAGGAACATTGATCAGCTGTAGGAACAGAGAGAGAGGAACATTGATCAGCTGTAGGAACAGAGAGAGGAACATTGATCAGCTGTAGGAACAGAGAGAGAGGAACATTGATCAGCTCTAGGAACAGAGAGAGGAACATTGATCAGCTGTAGGAACAGAGAGAGAGGAACATTGATCAGCTGTAGGAACAGAGAGAGGAACATTGATCAGCTGTAGCAACAGAGAGAGAGGAACATTGATCAGCTGTAGGAACAGAGAGAGAGGAACATTGATCAGCTGTAGGAACAGAGGGAGAGGAACATTGATCAGCTGCAGGAACAGAGAGAGAGGAACATTGATCAGCTGTAGGAACAGTGAGAGGAACATTGATCAGCTGTAGGAACAGAGAGAGAGAGGAACATTGATCAGCTGTAGGAACAGAGAGAGGAACATTTATCAGCTGCAGGAACAGTGAGAGGAACATTGATCAGCTGTGGGAACAGAGAGAGGAACATTGATCAGCTGTAGGAACAGAGAGAGGGGAACATTGATCAGCTGTAGGAACAGTGAGAGGAACATTGATTAGCTGCAGCAACAGAGAGAGAGGAACATTGATCAGCTGTAGGAACAGTGAGAGGAACATTGATCAGCTGTAGGAACAGAGAGAGGAATTTTGATAAGCTGTAGGAACAGAGAGAGAGAGGAACATTGATCAGCTGTAGGAACAGAGAGAGGAACATTGATCAGCTGTAGGAACAGAGAGAGAGAGGAACATTGATCAGCTGTAGGAACAGAGAGAGAGGAACATTGAACAGCTGCAGGAACAGAGAGAGGAACATGGATCAACTGTAGGAACAGAGAGAGGGGAACATTGATCAGCTGTAGGAACAGAGAGAGAGGAACATTGATCAGCTGTAGGAACAGAGAGAGGGGAACATTGATCAGCTGTAGGAACAGAGAGAGAGAGGAACATTGATCAGCTGTAGGAACAGAGAGAGGAACATTGATCAGCTTTAGGAACAGAGAGAGGAACATTGATAAGCTGTAGGAACAGAGAGAGGGGAACATTGATCAGCTGTAGGAACAGTGATTGGAACATTGATCAGCTGCAGGAACAGAGAGAGAGGAACATTGATCAGCTGTAGGAACAGAGAGAGAGGAACATTGATCAGCTGTAGGAACAGAGAGAGGAACATTGATCAGCTGTAGGAACAGAGAGAGAGGAACATTGATCAGCTCTAGGAACAGAGAGAGGAACATTGATCAGCTGTAGGAACAGAGAGAGAGGAACATTGATCAGCTGTAGGAACAGAGAGAGGAACATTGATCAGCTGTAGCAACAGAGAGAGAGGAACATTGATCAGCTGTAGGAACAGAGAGAGAGGAACATTGATCAGCTGTAGGAACAGAGGGAGAGGAACATTGATCAGCTGCAGGAACAGAGAGAGAGGAACATTGATCAGCTGTAGGAACAGAGAGAGAGGAACATTGATCAGCTGTAGGAACAGAGAGAGGAACATTGATCAGCTGTAGGAACAGAGAGAGAGAGGAACATTGATCAGCTGTAGGAACAGAGAGAGAGAGGAACATTGATCAGCTGTAGGAACAGAGAGAGGAACATTGATCAGCTGTAGGAACAGAGAGAGAGAGGAACATTGATCAGCTGTAGGAACAGAGAGAGGAACATTGATCAGCTGTAGGAACAGAGAGAAAGAGGAACATTGATCAGCTGTAGGAACAGAGAGAGGAACATTGATTAGCTGCAGCAACAGAGAGAGAGGAACATTGATCAGCTGTAGGAACAGTGAGAGGAACATTGATCAGCTGTAGGAACAGAGAGAGGAATTTTGATAAGCTGTAGGAACAGAGAGAGAGAGGAACATTGATCAGCTGTAGGAACAGAGAGAGGAACATTGATCAGCTGTAGGAACAGAGAGAGAGAGGAACATTGATCAGCTGTAGGAACAGAGAGAGAGGAACATTGAACAGCTGCAGGAACAGAGAGAGGAACATGGATCAACTGTAGGAACAGAGAGAGGGGAACATTGATCAGCTGTAGGAACAGAGAGAGAGGAACATTGATCAGCTGTAGGAACAGAGAGAGGGGAACATTGATCAGCTGTAGGAACAGAGAGAGAGAGGAACATTGATCAGCTGTAGGAACAGAGAGAGGAACATTGATCAGCTTTAGGAACAGAGAGAGGAACATTGATAAGCTGTAGGAACAGAGAGAGGGGAACATTGATCAGCTGTAGGAACAGTGATTGGAACATTGATCAGCTGCAGGAACAGAGAGAGAGGAACATTGATCAGCTGTAGGAACAGAGAGAGAGGAACATTGATCAGCTGTAGGAACAGAGAGAGGAACATTGATCAGCTGTAGGAACAGAGAGAGAGGAACATTGATCAGCTCTAGGAACAGAGAGAGGAACATTGATCAGCTGTAGGAACAGAGAGAGAGGAACATTGATCAGCTGTAGGAACAGAGAGAGGAACATTGATCAGCTGTAGCAACAGAGAGAGAGGAACATTGATCAGCTGTAGGAACAGAGAGAGAGGAACATTGATCAGCTGTAGGAACAGAGGGAGAGGAACATTGATCAGCTGCAGGAACAGAGAGAGAGGAACATTGATCAGCTGTAGGAACAGAGAGAGAGGAACATTGATCAGCTGTAGGAACAGAGAGAGGAACATTGATCAGCTGTAGGAACAGAGAGAGAGAGGAACATTGATCAGCTGTAGGAACAGAGAGAGAGAGGAACATTGATCAGCTGTAGGAACAGAGAGAGGAACATTGATCAGCTGTAGGAACAGAGAGAGAGAGGAACATTGATCAGCTGTAGGAACAGAGAGAGGAACATTGATCAGCTGTAGGAACAGAGAGAAAGAGGAACATTGATCAGCTGTAGGAACAGAGAGAGGAACATTGATCAGCTGTAGGAACAGAGAGAGAGAGGAACATTGATCAGCTGTAGGAACAGAGAGAGGAACATTGATCAGCTGTAGGAACAGAGAGAGACGAACATTGATCAGCTGTAGGAACAGAGAGAGGGGAACATTGCACAGCTGTAGGAACAGAGAGAGGGGAACATTGATCAGCTGCAGGAACAGAGAGAGAGAGGACCATTGATCAGCTGTAGGAACAGAGAGAGGAACATTGATCAGCTGCAGGAACAGAGAGAGGAACATAGATCAACTGTAGGAACAGAGAGAGGGGAACATTGATCAGCTGTAGGAACAGAGAGAGAGGAACATTGATCAGCTGCAGGAACAGAGAGAGGAACATTGATCAGCTGCAGGAACAGAGAGAGGAACATTGATCAACTGTAGGAACAGAGAGAGAGGAACATTGATCAGCTGTAGGAACAGAGAGAGAGGAACATTGATCAGCTGCAGGAACAGAGAGAGAGGAACATTGATCAGCTGTAGGAACAGTGAGAGGAACATTGATCAGCTGTAGGAACAGAGAGAGGAACATTGATCAGCTGTAGGAACAGAGAGAGGAACATTGATCAACTGTAGGAACAGAGAGAGAGGAACATTGATCAGCTGTAGGAACAGAGAGAGAGGAACATTGATCAGCTGTAGGAACAGTGAGAGGAACATTGATCAGCTGTAGGAACAGAGAGAGGAACATTGATCAGCTGTAGGAACAGAGAGAGGAACATTGATCAGCTGTAGGAACAGAGAGAGGAACATTGATCAGCTGTGGGAACAGAGAGAGGAACATTGATCAACTGTAGGAACAGAGAGAGGGGAACATTGATCAGCTGCAGGAACAGAGAGAGAGGAACATTGATCAGCTGTAGGAACAGAGAGAGAGGAACTTTGATCAGCTGTAGGAACAGAGAGAGAGAGGAACATTGATCAGCTGTAGGAACAAAGAGAGGAACATTGATCAGCTTTAGGAACAGAGAGAGGAACATTGATAAGCTGTAGGAACAGAGAGAGGGGAACATTGATCAGCTGTAGGAACAGTGATTGGAACATTGATCAGCTGTAGGAACAGAGAGAGGAACATTGATCAGCTGTAGGAACAGAGAGAGAGGAACATTCATCAGCTCTAGGAACAGAGAGAGGAACATTGATCAGCTGTAGGAACAGAGAGAGAGGAACATTGATCAGCTGTAGGAACAGAGAGAGGAACATTGATCAGCTGTACCAACAGAGAGAGAGGAACATTGATCAGCTGTAGGAACAGAGAGAGAGGAACATTGATCAGCTGTAGGAACAGAGGGAGAGGAACATTGATCAGCTGCAGGATCAGAGAGAGAGGAACATTGATCAGCTGTAGGAACAGAGAGAGAGGAACATTGATCAGCTGCAGGAACAGAGAGGAACATTGATCAGCTGTAGGAACAGAGAGAGAGAGGAACATTGATCAGCTGTAGGAACAGAGAGAGAGAGGAACATTGATCAGCTGTAGGAACAGAGAGAGGAACATTGATCAGCTGTAGGAACAGAGAGAGAGAGGAACATTGATCAGCTGTAGGAACAGAGAGAGGAACATTGATCAGCTGTAGGAACAGAGAGAGAGAGGAACATTGATCAGCTGTAGGAACAGAGAGAGGAACATTGATCAGCTGTAGGAACAGAGAGAGAGAGGAACATTGATCAGCTGTAGGAACAGAGAGAGGAACATTGATCAGCTGTAGGAACAGAGAGAGACGAACATTGATCAGCTGTAGGAACAGAGAGAGGGGAACATTGATCAGCTGTCGGAACAGAGAGAGAGGAACATTGATCAGCTGTTGGAACAGAGAGAGGGGAACATTGAACAGCTGTAGGAACAGAGAGAGGGGAACATTGATCAGCTGCAGGAACAGAGAGAGGAACATTGATCAGCTGCAGGAACAGAGAGAGGAACATTGATCAACTGTAGGAACAGAGAGAGAGGAACATTGATCAGCTGTAGGAACAGAGAGAGAGAGGAACATTGATCAGCTGTAGGAACAGAGAGAGGAACATTGATCAGCTGCAGGAACAGAGAGAGAGGAACATTGATCAGCTGCAGGAACAGAGAGAGGAACATTGATCAGCTGTAGGAACAGAGAGAGAGAGGAACATTGATCAGCTGTAGGAACAGAGAGAGCAACATTGATCAGCTGTAGGAACAGAGAGAGGGGAACATTGATCAGCTGTAGGAACAGTGATTGGAACATTGATCAGCTGTAGGAACAGAGAGAGGAACATTGATCAGCTGTAGGAACAGAGAGAGAGGAACATTCATCAGCTCTAGGAACAGAGAGAGGAACATTGATCAGCTGTAGGAACAGAGAGAGAGGAACATTGATCAGCTGTAGGAACAGAGAGAGGAACATTGATCAGCTGTACCAACAGAGAGAGAGGAACATTGATCAGCTGTAGGAACAGAGAGAGAGGAACATTGATCAGCTGTAGGAACAGAGGGAGAGGAACATTGATCGGCTGCAGGATCAGAGAGAGAGGAACATTGATCAGCTGTAGGAACAGAGAGAGAGGAACATTGATCAGCTGCAGGAACAGAGAGGAACATTGATCAGCTGTAGGAACAGAGAGAGAGAGGAACATTGATCAGCTGTAGGAACAGAGAGAGAGAGGAACATTGATCAGCTGTAGGAACAGAGAGAGGAACATTGATCAGCTGTAGGAACAGAGAGAGAGAGGAACATTGATCAGCTGTAGGAACAGAGAGAGGAACATTGATCAGCTGTAGGAACAGAGAGAGAGAGGAACATTGATCAGCTGTAGGAACAGAGAGAGGAACATTGATCAGCTGTAGGAACAGAGAGAGAGAGGAACATTGATCAGCTGTAGGAACAGAGAGAGGAACATTGATCAGCTGTAGGAACAGAGAGAGACGAACATTGATCAGCTGTAGGAACAGAGAGAGGGGAACATTGATCAGCTGTCGGAACAGAGAGAGAGGAACATTGATCAGCTGTTGGAACAGAGAGAGGGGAACATTGAACAGCTGTAGGAACAGAGAGAGGGGAACATTGATCAGCTGCAGGAACAGAGAGAGGAACATTGATCAGCTGCAGGAACAGAGAGAGGAACATTGATCAACTGTAGGAACAGAGAGAGAGGAACATTGATCAGCTGTAGGAACAGAGAGAGAGAGGAACATTGATCAGCTGTAGGAACAGAGAGAGGAACATTGATCAGCTGCAGGAACAGAGAGAGAGGAACATTGATCAGCTGCAGGAACAGAGAGAGAGGAATATTGATCAGCTGTAGGAACAGAGAGAGAGGAACATTGATCAGCTGTAGGAACAGTGAGAGGAACATTGATCAGCTGCAGGAACAGAGAGAGAGGAACATTGATCAGCTGTAGGAACAGTGAGAGGAACATTGATCAGCTGTAGGAACAGAGAGAGGAACATTGATCAGCTGCAGGAACAGAGAGAGGGGAACATTGATCAGCTGTAGGAACAGTGAGAGGAACATTGATCAGCTGCAGGAACAGAGAGAGAGGAACATTGATCAGCTGTACGAACAGTGAGAGGAACATTGATCAGCTGTAGGGACAGAGAGAGGAACATTGATAAGCTGTAGGAACAGAGAGAGGGGAACATTGATCAGCTGTAGGAACAGTGAGAGGAACATTGATCAGCTGCAGGAACAGAGAGAGAGGAACATTGATCAGCTGCAGGAACAGAGAGAGAGGAACATTGATCAGCTGTAGGAACAGAGAGAGGAACATTGATCAGCTGTAGGAACAGAGAGAGAGGAACATTGATCAGCTCTAGGAACAGAGAGAGGAACATTGATCAGCTGTAGGAACAGAGAGAGAGGAACATTGATCAGCTGTAGGAACAGAGAGAGGAACATTGATCAGCTGTAGGAACAGAGAGAGAGGAACATTGATCAGCTGTAGGAACAGAGAGAGAGGAACATTGATCAGCTGTAGGAACAGAGGGAGAGGAACATTGATCAGCTGCAGGAACAGAGAGAGAGGAACATTGATCAGCTGTAGGAACAGAGAGAGAGGAACATTGATCAGCTGTAGGAACAGAGAGAGGAACATTGATCAGCTGTAGGAACAGAGAGAGAGGAACATTGATCAGCTGTAGGAACAGAGAGAGAGGAACATTGATCAGCTGTAGGAACAGAGAGAGAGGAACATTGATCAGCTGTAGGAACAGTGAGAGGAACATTGATCAGCTGCAGGAACAGAGAGAGAGGAACATTGATCAGCTGTAGGAACAGAGAGAGAGGAACATTGATCAGCTGTAGGAACAGAGAGAGGAACATTGATCAGCTGCAGGAACAGAGAGAGAGGAACATTGATCAGTTGTAGGAACAGAGAGAGAGGAACATTGATCAGCTGCAGGAACAGAGAGAGAGGAACATTGATCAGCTGTAGGAACAGAGAGAGAGGAACATTGATCAGCTGTAGGAACAGAGAGAGAGGAACATTGATCAGCTGTAGGAACAGAGAGAGGAACATTGATCAGCTGTAGGAACAGAGAGAGAGAGGAACATTGATCAGCTGTAGGAACAGAGAGCGGAACATTGATCAGCTGTAGGAACAGAGAGAGAGAGGAACATTGATCAGCTGTAGGAACAGAGAGAGGAACATTGATCAGCTGTAGGAACAGAGAGAGAGAGGAACATTGATCAGCTGTAGGAACAGAGAGAGAGAGGAACATTGATCAGCTGTAGGGACAGAGAGAGAGAGGAACATTGATCAGCTGTAGGAACAGAGAGAGAGAGGAACATTGATCAGCTGTAGGAACAGAGAGAGGAACATTGATCAGCTGTAGGAACAGAGAGAGACGAACATTGATCAGCTGTAGGAACAGAGAGAGGGGAACATTGATCAGCTGTCGGAACAGAGAGAGAGGAACATTGATCAGCTGTAGGAACAGAGAGAGGGGAACATTGATCAGCTGTAGGAACAGAGAGAGGGGAACATTGATCAGCTGTAGGAACAGAGAGAGAGAGGAACATTGATCAGCTGTAGGAACAGAGAGAGGAACATTGATCAGCTGCAGGAACAGAGAGAGGAACATTGATCAACTGTAGGAACAGAGAGAGGGGAACATTGATCAGCTGTAGGAACAGAGAGAGAGGAACATTGATCAGCTGCAGGAACAGAGAGAGGAACATTGATCAGCTGTAGGAACAGAGAGAGGAACATTGATCAGCTGTAGGAACAGAGAGAGGAACATTGATCAGCTGTAGGAACAGAGAGAGGAACATTGATCAACTGTAGGAACAGAGAGAGGGGAACATTGATCAGCTGTAGGAACAGAGAGAGAGGAACATTGATCAGCTGTAGGAACAGAGAGAGGGCAACATTGATCAGCTGTAGGAACAGAGAGAGAGAGGAACATTGATCAGCTTTAGGAACAGAGAGAGGAACATTGATAAGCTGTAGGAACAGAGAGAGGGGAACATGGATCAGCTGTAGGAACAGAGAGAGAGAGGAACATTGATCAGCTGTAGGAACAGAGGGAGAGGAACATTGATCAGCTGCAGGAACAGAGAGAGAGGAACATTGATCAGCTGTAGGAACAGAGAGAGGAACATTGATCAGCTGTAGGAACAGAGAGAGAGGAACATTGATCAGCTCTAGGAACAGTGATTGGAACATTGATCAGCTGTAGGAACAGAGAGAGGAACATTGATCAGCTGTAGGAACAGAGAGAGACGAACATTGATCAGCTGTAGGAACAGTGATTGGAACATTGATCAGCTGCAGGAACAGAGAGAGAGGAACATTGATCAGCTGTAGGAACAGAGAGAGAGGAACATTGATCAGCTGTAGGAACAGAGAGAGGAACATTGATCAGCTGTAGGAACAGAGAGAGAGGAACATTGATCAGCTCTAGGAACAGAGAGAGGAACATTGATCAGCTGTAGGAACAGAGAGAGAGGAACATTGATCAGCTGTAGGAACAGAGAGAGGAACATTGATCAGCTGTACCAACAGAGAGAGAGGAACATTGATCAGTAGTAGGAACAGAGAGAGAGGAACATTGATCAGCTGTAGGAACAGAGGGAGAGGAACATTGATCAGCTGCAGGAACAGAGAGAGAGGAACATTGATCAGCTGTAGGAACAGAGAGAGAGGAACATTGATCAGCTGCAGGAACAGAGAGGAACATTGATCAGCTGTAGGAACAGAGAGAGAGAGGAACATTGATCAGCTGTAGGAACAGAGAGAGAGAGGAACATTGATCAGCTGTAGGAACAGAGAGAGGAACATTGATCAGCTGTAGGAACAGAGAGAG
Source organism: Heterodontus francisci (assembly GCF_036365525.1). Lineage (NCBI taxonomy): Eukaryota > Metazoa > Chordata > Chondrichthyes > Heterodontiformes > Heterodontidae > Heterodontus > Heterodontus francisci. The sequence continues at coordinate 182,090,389 of NC_090373.1, forward strand.
AGAGGAACATTGATCAGCTGTAGGAACAGAGAGAGGAACATTGATCAGCTGTAGGAACAGAGAGAGAGAGGAACATTGATCAGCTGCAGGAACAGAGAGAGGAACATTGATCAGCTGTAGGAACAGAGAGAGAGAGGAACATTGATCAGCTGTAGGAACAGAGAGAGGAACATTGATCAGCTGTAGGAACAGAGAGAGACGAACATTGATCAGCTGTAGGAACAGAGAGAGGGGAACATTGATCAGCTGTCGGAACAGAGAGAGAGGAACATTGATCAGCTGTAGGAACAGAGAGAGGGGAACATTGAACAGCTGTAGGAACAGAGAGAGGGGAACATTGATCAGCTGAAAGGAACAGAGAGAGAGAGGAACATTGATCAGCTGTAGGAACAGAGAGAGGAACATTGATCAGCTGCAGGAACAGAGAGAGGAACATTGATCAACTGTAGGAACAGAGAGAGGGGAACATTGATCAGCTGTAGGAACAGAGAGAGAGGAACATTGATCAGCTGCAGGAACAGAGAGAGGAACATTGATCAGCTGCAGGAACAGAGAGAGGAACATTGATCAACTGTAGGAACAGAGAGAGAGGAACATTGATCAGCTGTAGGAACAGAGAGAGAGAGGAACATTGATCAGCTGTCGGAACAGAGAGAGGAACATTGATCAGCTGCAGGAACAGAGAGAGAGGAACATTGATCAGCTGCAGGAACAGAGAGAGAGGAATATTGATCAGCTGTAGGAACAGAGAGAGAGGAACATTGATCAGCTGTAGGAACAGTGAGAGGAACATTGATCAGCTGTAGGAACAGAGAGAGAGGAACATTGATCAGCTGTAGGAACAGTGAGAGGAACATTGATCAGCTGTAGGAACAGAGAGAGGAACATTGATCAGCTGCAGGAACAGAGAGAGGGGAACATTGATCAGCTGTAGGAACAGTGAGAGGAACATTGATCAGCTGCAGGAACAGAGAGAGAGGAACATTGATCAGCTGTAGGAACAGTGAGAGGAACATTGATCAGCTGTAGGAACAGAGAGAGGAACATTGATAAGCTGTAGGAACAGAGAGAGGGGAACATTGATCAGCTGTAGGAACGGTGAGAGGAACATTGATCAGCTGCAGAAACAGAGAGAGAGGAACATTGATCAGCTGCAGGAACAGAGAGAGAGGAACATTGATCAGCTGTAGGAACAGAGAGAGGAACATTGATCAGCTGTAGGAACAGAGAGAGAGGAACATTGATCAGCTCTAGGAACAGAGAGAGGAACATTGATCAGCTGTAGGAACAGAGACAGGAACATTGATCAGCTGTAGGAACAGAGAGAGAGGAACATTGATCAGCTGTAGGAACAGAGGGAGAGGAACATTGATCAGCTGCAGGAACAGAGAGAGAGGAACATTGACCAGCTGTAGGAACAGAGAGAGAGGAACATTGATCAGCTGTAGGAACAGAGAGAGGAACATTGATCAGCTGTAGGAACAGAGAGAGAGGAACATTGATCAGCTGTAGGAACAGAGAGAGAGGAACATTGATCAGCTGTAGGAACAGAGAGAGAGGAACATTGATCAGCTGTAGGAACAGTGAGAGGAACATGGATCAGCTGCAGGAACAGAGAGAGAGGAACATTGATCAGCTGTAGGAACAGAGAGAGAGGAACATTGATCAGCTGTAGGAACAGAGAGAGGAACATTGATCAGCTGCAGGAACAGAGAGAGAGGAACATTGATCAGTTGTAGGAACAGAGAGAGAGGAACATTGATCATCTGCAGGAACAGAGAGAGAGGAACATTGATCAGCTGTAGGAACAGAGAGAGAGGAACATTGATCAGCTGTAGGAACAGAGAGAGAGGAACATTGATCAGCTGTAGGAACAGAGAGAGGAACATTGATCAGCTGTAGGAACAGAGAGAGAGAGGAACATTGATCAGCTGTAGGAACAGAGAGCGGAACATTGATCAGCTGTAGGAACAGAGAGAGAGAGGAACATTTATCAGCTGTAGGAACAGAGAGAGGAACATTGATCAGCTGTAGGAACAGAGAGAGAGAGGAACATTGATCAGCTGTAGGAAAAGAGAGAGAGAGGAACATTGATCAGCTGTAGGAACAGAGAGAGAGACGAACATTGATCAGCTGTAGGAACAGAGAGAGGAACATTGATCAGCTGTAGGAACAGAGAGAGAGAGGAACATTGATCAGCTGTAGGAACAGAGAGAGGAACATTGATCAGCTGTAGGAACAGAGAGAGACGAACATTGATCAGCTGTAGGAACAGAGACAGGGGAACATTGATCAGCTGTCGGAACAGAGAGAGAGGAACATTGATCAGCTGTAGGAACAGAGAGAGGGGAACATTGATCAGCTGTAGGAACAGAGAGAGGGAAACATTGATCAGCTGTAGGAACAGAGAGAGAGAGGAACATTGATCAGCTGTAGGAACAGAGAGAGGAACATTGATCAGCTGCAGGAACAGAGAGAGGAACATTGATCAACTGTAGGAACAGAGAGAGGGGAACATTGATCAGCTGTAGGAACAGAGAGAGAGGCACATTGATCAGCTGCAGGAACAGAGAGAGGAACATTGATCAGCTGCAGGAACAGAGAGAGGAACATTGATCAACTGTAGGAACAGAGAGAGAGGAACATTGATCTGCTGTTGGAACAGAGAGAGAGAGGAACATTGATCAGCTGTAGGAACAGAGAGAGGAACATTGATCAGCTGCAGGAACAGAGAGAGAGGAACATTGATCAGCTGCAGGAACAGAGAGAGAGGAACATTGATCAGCTGTAGGAACAGTGAGAGGAACATTGATCAGCTGCAGGAACAGAGAGAGAGGAACATTGATCAGCTGTCGGAACAGTGAGAGGAACATTGATCAGCTGTAGGAACAGAGAGACGAACATTGATCAGCTGTAGGAACAGAGAGAGGGGAACATTGATCAGCTGTAGGAACAGTGAGAGGAACATTGATCAGCTGCAGGAACAGAGAGAGAGGAACATTGATCAGCTGTAGGAACAGTGAGAGGAACATTGATCAGCTGTAGGAACAGAGAGAGGAACATTGATAAGCTGCAGGAACAGAGAGAGGGGAACATTGATCAGCTGCAGGAACAGTGAGAGGAACATTGATCAGCTGCAGGAACAGAGAGAGAGGAACATTGATCAGCTGTAGGAACAGAGAGAGAGGAACATTGATCAGCTGTAGGAACAGAGAGAGGAACATTGATCAGCTGTAGGAACAGAGGGAGAGGAACATTGATCAGCTGCAGGAACAGAGAGAGAGGAACATTGATCAGCTGTAGGAACAGAGAGAGAGGAACATTGATCAGCTGTAGGAACAGAGAGAGGAACATTGATCAGCTGTAGGAACAGAGAGAGAGGAACATTGATCAGCTGTAGGAACAGAGAGGGGAACATTGATCAGCTGTAGGAACAGAGAGAGAGGAACATTGATCAGCTGTAGGAACAGTGAGAGGAACATTGATCAGCTGCAGGAACAGAGAGAGAGGAACATTGATCAGCTGTCGGAACAGAGAGAGAGGAACATTGATCAGCTGTAGGAACAGAGAGAGGAACTTTGATCAGCTGCAGGAACAGAGAGAGAGGAACATTGATCAGCTGTAGGAAAAGAGAGAGAGGAACATTGATCAGCTGCAGGAACAGAGGGAGAGGAACATTGATCAGCTGTAGGAACAGAGAGAGGAACATTGATCAGCTGTAGGAACAGAGAGAGAGAGGAACATTGATCAGCTGTAGGAACAGAGAGAGGAAGATTGATCAGCTGTAGGAACAGAGAGAGAGAGGAATATTGATCAGCTGTAGGAACAGAGAGAGAGGAACATTGATCAGCTGTCGGAACAGAGAGAGGAACATTGATCAGCTGCAGGAACAGAGAGAGGAACATTGATCAACTGTAGGAACAGAGAGAGGGGAACATTGATCAGCTGTAGGAACAGAGAGAGGAACATTGATCAGCTGCAGGAACAGAGAGAGAGGAACATTGATCAGTTGTAGGAACAGAGAGAGAGGAACATTGATCAGCTGCAGGAACAGAGAGGGAGGAACATTGATCAGCTGTAGGAACAGAGAGAGAGGAACATTGATCAGCTGTAGGAACAGAGAGAGAGGAACATTGATCAGCTGTAGGAACAGAGAGAGGAACATTGATCAGCTGTAGGAACAGAGAGAGAGAGGAACATTGATCAGCTGTAGGAACAGAGAGCGGAACATTGATCAGCTGTAGGAACAGAGAGAGAGAGAGGAACATTGATCAGCTGTAGGAACAGAGAGAGGAACATTGATCAGCTGTAGGAACAGAGAGAGAGAGGAACATTGATCAGCTGTAGGAACAGAGAGAGAGAGGAACATTGATCAGCTGTAGGAACAGAGAGAGAGAGGAACATTGATCAGCTGTAGGAACAGAGAGAGGAACATTGATCAGCTGTAGGAACAGAGAGAGAGAGGAACATTGATCAGCTGTAGGAACAGAGAGAGGAACATTGATCAGCTGTAGGAACAGAGAGAGACGAACATTGATCAGCTGTAGGAACAGAGAGAGGGGAACATTGATCAGCTGTCGGAACAGAGAGAGAGGAACATTGATCAGCTGTAGGAACAGCGAGAGGGGAACATTGATCAGCTGTAGGAACAGAGAGAGGGGAACATTGATCAGCTGTAGGAACAGAGAGAGAGAGGAACATTGATCAGCTGTAGGAACAGAGAGAGGAACATTGATCAGCTGCAGGATCAGAGAGAGGAACATTGATCAACTGTAGGAACAGAGAGAGGGGAACATTGATCAGCTGTAGGAACAGAGAGAGAGGAACATTGATCAGCTGCAGGAACAGAGAGAGGAACATTGATCAGCTGCAGGAACAGAGAGAGGAACATTGATCAACTGTAGGAACAGAGAGAGAGGAACATTGATCAGCTGTAGGAACAGAGAGAGAGAGGAACATTGATCAGCTGTAGGAACAGAGAGAGGAACATTGATCAGCTGCAGGAACAGAGAGAGAGGAACATTGATCAGGTGCAGGAACAGAGAGAGAGGAATATTGATCAGCTGTAGGAACAGAGAGAGAGGAACATTGATCAGCTGTAGGAACAGTGAGAGGAACATTGATCAGCTGCAGGAACAGAGAGAGAGGAACATTGATCAGCTGTCGGAACAGTGAGAGGAACATTGATCAGCTGTAGGAACAGAGAGAGGAACATTGATCAGCTGTAGGAACAGAGAGAGGGGAACATTGATCAGCAGTAGGAACAGTGAGAGGAACATTGATCAGCTGCAGGAACAGAGAGAGAGGAACATTGATCAGCTGTAGGAACAGTGAGAGGAACATTGATCAGCTGTAGGAACAGAGAGAGGAACATTGATAAGCTGTAGGAACAGAGAGAGGGGAACATTGATCAGCTGTAGGAACAGAGAGAGGAACATTGATAAGCTGTAGGAACAGAGAGAGAGGAACATTGATCAGCTGTAGGAACAGAGAGAGGAACATTGATAAGCTGTAGGAACAGAGAGAGGGGAACATTGATCAGCTGTAGGAACAGTGAGAGGAACATTGATCAGCTGCAGGAACAGAGAGAGAGGAACATTGATCAGCTGTAGGAACAGAGAGAGAGGAACATTGATCAGATGTAGGAACAGAGAGAGGAACATTGATCAGCTGCAGGAACAGAGAGAGAGGAACATTGATCAGCTCTAGGAACAGAGAGAGGAACATTGATCAGCTGTAGGAACAGAGAGAGAGGAACATTGATCAGCTGTCGGAACAGAGAGAGGAACATTGATCAGCTGTAGGAACAGAGAGAGAGGAACATTGATCAGCTGTAGGAACAGAGAGAGAGGAACATTGATCAGCTGTAGGAACAGAGGGAGAGGAACATTGATCAGCTGCAGGAACAGAGAGAGAGGAACATTGATCAGCTGTAGGAACAGAGAGAGAGGAACATTGATCAGCTGTAGGAACAGAGAGAGGAACATTGATCAGCTGTAGGAACAGAGAGAGAGGAACATTGATCAGCTGTAGGAACAGAGATGGGAACATTGATCAGCTGTAGGAACAGAGAGAGAGGAACATTGATCAGCTGTAGGAACAGTGAGAGGAACATTGATCAGCTGCAGGAACAGAGAGAGAGGAACATTGATCAGCTGTAGGAACAGAGAGAGAGGAACATTGATCAGCTGTAGGAACAGAGAGAGGAACTTTGATCAGCTGCAGGAACAGAGAGAGAGGAACATTGATCAGCTGTAGGAACAGAGAGAGAGGAACATTGATCAGCTGTAGGAACAGAGAGAGAGGAACATTGATCAGCTGTAGGAACAGAGGGAGAGGAACATTGATCAGCTGCAGGAACAGAGAGAGAGGAACATTGATCAGCTGTAGGAACAGAGAGAGAGGAACATTGATCAGCTGTAGGAACAGAGAGAGGAACATTGATCAGCTGTAGGAACAGAGAGAGAGGAACATTGATCAGCTGTAGGAACAGAGATGGGAACATTGATCAGCTGTAGGAACAGAGAGAGAGGAACATTGATCAGCTGTAGGAACAGTGAGAGGAACATTGATCAGCTGCAGGAACAGAGAGAGAGGAACATTGATCAGCTGTAGGAACAGAGAGAGAGGAACATTGATCAGCTGTAGGAACAGAGAGAGGAACTTTGATCAGCTGCAGGAACAGAGAGAGAGGAACATTGATCAGCTGTAGGAACAGAGAGAGAGGAACATTGATCAGCTGCAGGAACAGAGAGAGAGGAACATTGATCAGCTGTAGGAACAGAGAGAGGAACATTGATCAGCTGTAGGAACAGAGAGAGAGAGGAACATTGATCAGCTGTAGGAACAGAGAGAGGAAGATTGATCAGCTGTAGGAACAGAGAGAGAGAGGAACATTGATCAGCTGTAGGAACAGAGAGAGAGGAACATTGATCAGCTGTCGGAACAGAGAGAGGAACATTGATCAGCTGCAGGAACAGAGAGAGGAACATTGATCAACTGTAGGAACAGAGAGAGGGGAACATTGATCAGCTGTAGGAGCAGAGAGAGAGGAACATTCATCAGCTATAGGAACAGAGAGAGGGGAACATTGATCAGCTGTAGGAACAGAGAGAGAGAGGATCATTGATCAGCTGTAGGAACAGAGAGAGGAACATTGATCAGCTGTAGGAACAGAGAGAGGAACATTGATAAGCTGTAGGAACAGAGTGAGGGGAACATTGATCAGCTGTAGGAACAGTGAGAGGAACATTGATCAGCTGCAGGAACAGAGAGAGAGGAACATTGATCAGCTGTAGGAACAGAGAGAGAGGAACATTGATCAGCTGTAGGAACAGAGAGAGGAACATTGATCAGCTGTAGGAACAGAGAGAGAGGAACATTGATCAGCTCTAGGAACAGAGAGAGGAACATTGATCAGCTGTAGGAACAGAGAGAGAGGAACATTGATCAGCTGTAGGATCAGAGAGAGGAACATTGATCAGCTGTAGGAACAGAGAGAGAGGAACATTGATCAGCTGTAGGAACAGAGAGAGAGGAACATTGATCATCTGTAGGAACAGAGGGAGATGAACATTGATCAGCTGCAGGAACAGAGAGAGAGGAACATTGATCAGCTGTAGGAACAGAGAGAGGAACATTGATCAGCTGCAGGAACAGAGAGAGGAACATTGATCAGCTGTAGGAACAGAGAGAGAGAGGAACATTGATCAGCTGTAGGAACAGAGAGAGAGAGGAACATTGATCCGCTGTAAGAACAGAGAGAGGAACATTGATCAGCTGTAGGAACAGAGAGAGAGAGGAACATTGATCAGCTGTAGGAACAGAGAGAGGAACATTGATCAGCTGTAGGAACAGAGAGAGAGAGGAACATTGATCAGCTGTAGGAACAGAGAGAGAGAGAGGAACATTGATCAGCTGTAGGAACAGAGAGAGGAACATTGATCAGCTGCAGGAACAGAGAGAGAGAGGAACATTGATCAGCTGTAGGAACAGAGAGAGGAACATTGATCAGCTGCAGGAACAGAGAGAGGAACATTGATCAACTGTAGGAACAGAGAGAGTGGAACATTGATCAGCTGTAGGAACAGAGAGAGGGGAACATTGATCAGCTGTAGGAACAGAGAGAGAGGAACATTGATCAGCTGCAGGAACAGAGAGAAGAACATTGATCAACTGTAGGAACAGAGAGAGAGGAACATAGATCAGCTGCAGGAACAGAGAGAGAGGAACATTGATCAGCTGTAGGAACAGAGAGAGAGGGGAACATTGATCAGCTGTAGGAACAGAGAGAGGAACATTGATCAGCTGCAGGAACAGAGAGAGAGGAACATTGATCAGCTGCAGGAACAGAGAGAGAGGAATATTGATCAGCTGTAGGAACAGAGAGAGAGGAACATTAATCAGCTGTAGGAACAGTGAGAGGAACATTGATCAGCTGCAGGAACAGAGAGAGAGGAACATTGATCAGCTGTAGGAACAGTGAGAGGAACATTGATCAGCTGTAGGAACAGAGAGAGAGAGGAACATTGATCAGCTGTAGGAACAGAGAGCGGAACATTGATCAGCTGTAGGAACAGAGAGAGAGAGGAACATTGATCAGCTGTAGGAACAGAGAGAGGAACATTGATCAGCTGTAGGAACAGAGAGAGAGAGGAACATTGATCAGCTGTAGGAACAGAGAGAGAGAGGAACATTGATCAGCTGTAGGAACAGAGAGAGAGAGGAACATTGATCAGCTGTAGGAACAGAGAGAGGAACATTGATCAGCTGTAGGAACAGAGAGAGAGAGGAACATTGATCAGCTGTAGGAACAGAGAGAGGAACATTGATCAGCTGTAGGAACAGAGAGAGACGAACATTGATCAGCTGTAGGAACAGAGAGAGGGGAACATTGATCAGCTGTCGGAACAGAGAGAGAGGAACATTGATCAGCTGTAGGAACAGAGAGAGGGGAACATTGATCAGCTGTAGGAACAGAGAGAGGGGAACATTGATCAGCTGTAGGAACAGAGAGAGAGAGGAACATTGATCATCTGCAGGAACAGAGAGAGGAACATTGATCAACTGTAGGAACAGAGAGAGGGGAACATTGATCAGCTGTAGGAACAGAGAGAGAGGAACATTGATCAGCTGCAGGAACAGAGAGAGGAACATTGATCAGCTGTAGGAACAGAGAGAGGAACATTGATCAGCTGTAGGAACAGAGAGAGGAACATTGATCAACTGTAGGAACAGAGAGAGGGGAACATTGATCAGCTGTAGGAACAGAGAGAGAGGAACATTGATCAGCTGTAGGAACAGAGAGAGGGGAACATTGATCAGCTGTAGGAACAGAGAGAGAGGAACATTGATCAGCTGTAGGAACAGAGAGAGGAACATTGATCAGCTTTAGGAACAGACAGAGGAACATTGATAAGCTGTAGGAACAGAGAGAGGGGAACATTGATCAGCTGTAGGAACAGTGATTGGAACATTGATCAGCTGCAGGAACAGAGAGAGAGGAACATTGATCAGCTGTAGGAACAGAGAGAGAGGAACATTGATCAGCTGTTGGAACAGAGAGAGGAACATTGATCAGCTGTAGGAACAGAGAGAGAGGAACATTGATCAGCTCTAGGAACAGAGAGAGGAACATTGATCAGCTGTAGGAACAGAGAGAGAGGAACATTGATCAGCTGTAGGAACAGAGAGAGGAACATTGATCAGCTGTAGGAACAGAGGGAGAGGAACATTGATCAGCTGCAGGAACAGAGAGAGAGGAACATTGATCAGCTGTAGGAACAGAGAGAGAGGAACATTGATCAGCTGCAGGAACAGAGAGGAACATTGATCAGCTGTAGGAGCAGAGAGAGAGAGGAACATTGATCAGCTGTAGGAACAGAGAGAGAGAGAGGAACATTGATCAGCTGTAGGAACAGAGAGAGGAACATTGATCAGCTGTAGGAACAGAGAGAGAGAGGAACATTGATCAGCTGTAGGAACAGAGAGAGGAACATTGATCAGCTGTAGGAGCAGAGAGAGAGAGGAACATTGATCAGCTGTAGGAACAGAGAGAGAGAGAGGAACATTGATCAGCTGTAGGAACAGAGAGAGGAACATTGATCAGCTGTAGGAACAGAGAGAGAGAGGAACATTGATCAGCTGTAGGAACAGAGAGAGGAACATTGATCAGCTGTAGGAACAGAGAGAGAGAGGAACATTGATCAGCTGTAGGAACAGAGAGAGGAACATTGATCAGCTGTAGGAACAGAGAGAGAGAGGAACGTTGATCAGCTGTAGGAACAGAGAGAGGAACATTGATCAGCTGTAGGAACAGAGAGAGACGAACATTGATCAGCTGTAGGAACAGAGAGAGGGGAACATTGATCAGCTGTCGGAACAGAGAGAGAGGAACATTGATCAGCTGTAGGAACAGAGAGAGGGGAATATTGAACAGCTGTAGGAAGAGAGAGAGGGGAACATTGATCAGCTGAAAGGAACAGAGAGAGAGAGGAACATTGATCAGCTGTAGGAACAGAGAGAGGAACATTGATCAGCTGCAGGAACAGAGAGAGGAACATTGATCAACTGTAGGAACTGAGAGAGGGGAACATTGATCAGCTGTAGGAACAGAGAGAGGAACATTGATCAGCTGCAGGAACAGAGAGAGGAACATTGATCAACTGTAGGAACAGAGAGAGGGGAACATTGATCAGCTGTAGGAACAGAGAGAGGAACATTGATCAGCTGCAGGAACAGAGAGAGAGGAACATTGATCAGCTGCAGGAACAGAGAGAGAGGAATATTGATCAGCTGTAGGAACAGAGAGAGAGGAACATTGATCAGCTGTAGGAACAGAGAGAGAGAGGAACATTGATCAGCTGTAGGAACAGAGAGAGAGGAACATTGATCAGCTGTCGGAACAGAGAGAGGAACATTGATCAGCTGCAGGAACAGAGAGAGGAACATTGATCAACTGTAGGAACAGAGAGAGGGGAACTTTGATCAGCTGTAGGAACAGAGAGAGAGGAACATTCATCAGCTATAGGAACAGAGAGAGGGGAAAATTGATCAGCTGTAGGAACAGAGAGAGAGAGGATCATTGATCATCTGTAGGAACAGAGAGAGGAACATTGATCAGCTGTAGGAACAGAGAGAGGAACATTGATAAGCTGTAGGAACAGAGAGAGGGGAACATTGATCAGCTGTAGGAACAGTGAGAGGAACATTGATCAGCTGCAGGAACAGAGAGAGAGGAACATTGATCAGCTGTAGGAACAGAGAGAGAGGAACATTGATCAGCTGTAGGAACAGAGAGAGGAACATTGATCAGCTGTAGGAACAGAGAGAGAGGAACATTGATCAGCTGTAGGAACAGAGAGAGAGGAACATTGATCAGCTGTAGGATCAGAGAGAGGAACATTGATCAGATGTAGGAACAGAGAGAGAGGAACATTGATCAGCTGTTGGAACAGAGAGAGGGGAACATTGATCAGCTGTAGGAACAGAGGGAGATGAACATTGATCAGCTGCAGGAACAGAGAGAGAGGAACATTGATCAGCTGTAGGAACAGAGAGAGGAACATTGATCAGCTGCAGGAACAGAGAGAGGAACATTGATCAGCTGTAGGAACAGAGAGAGAGAGGAACATTGATCAGCTGTAGGAACAGAGAGAGAGAGGAACATTGATCCGCTGTAAGAACAGAGAGAGGAACATTGATCAGCTGTAGGAACAGAGAGAGAGAGGAACATTGATCAGCTGTAGGAACAGAGAGAGGAACATTAATCAGCTGTAGGAACAGAGAGAGAGAGGAACATTGATCAGCTGTAGGAACAGAGAGAGAGAGAGGAACATTGATCAGCTGTAGGAACAGAGAGAGGAACATTGATCAGCTGCAGGAACAGAGAGAGAGAGGAACATTGATCAGCTGTAGAAACAGAGAGAGGAACATTGATCAGCTGCAGGAACAGAGAGGAACATTGATCAACTGTAGGAACAGAGAGAGAGGAACATTGATCAGCTGTAGGAACAGAGAGAGGGGAACATTGATCAGCTGTAGGAACAGAGAGAGAGGAACATTGATCAGCTGCAGGAACAGAGAGAAGAACATTGATCAACTGTAGGAACAGAGAGAGAGGAACATAGATCAGCTGCAGGAACAGAGAGAGAGGAACATTGATCAGCTGTAGGAACAGAGAGAGAGGGGAACATTGATCAGCTGTAGGAACAGAGAGAGGAACATTGATCAGCTGCAGGAACAGAGAGAGAGGAACATTGATCAGCTGCAGGAACAGAGAGAGAGGAATATTGATCAGCTGTAGGAACAGAGAGAGAGGAACATTAATCAGCTGTAGGAACAGTGAGAGGAACATTGATCAGCTGCAGGAACAGAGAGAGAGGAACATTGATCAGCTGTAGGAACAGTGAGAGGAACATTGATCAGCTGTAGGAACAGAGAGAGAGAGGAACATTGATCAGCTGTAGGAACAGAGAGCGGAACATTGATCAGCTGTAGGAACAGAGAGAGAGAGGAACATTGATCAGCTGTAGGAACAGAGAGAGGAACATTGATCAGCTGTAGGAACAGAGAGAGAGAGGAACATTGATCAGCTGTAGGAACAGAGAGAGAGAGGAACATTGATCAGCTGTAGGAACAGAGAGAGAGAGGAACATTGATCAGCTGTAGGAACAGAGAGAGGAACATTGATCAGCTGTAGGAACAGAGAGAGAGAGGAACATTGATCAGCTGTAGGAACAGAGAGAGGAACATTGATCAGCTGTAGGAACAGAGAGAGACGAACATTGATCAGCTGTAGGAACAGAGAGAGGGGAACATTGATCAGCTGTCGGAACAGAGAGAGAGGAACATTGATCAGCTGTAGGAACAGAGAGAGGGGAACATTGATCAGCTGTAGGAACAGAGAGAGGGGAACATTGATCAGCTGTAGGAACAGAGAGAGAGAGGAACATTGATCAGCTGTAGGAACAGAGAGAGGAACATTGATCAGCTGCAGGAACAGAGAGAGGAACATTGATCAACTGTAGGAACAGAGAGAGGGGAACATTGATCAGCTGTAGGAACAGAGAGAGAGGAACATTGATCAGCTGCAGGAACAGAGAGAGGAACATTGATCAGCTGTAGGAACAGAGAGAGGAACATTGATCAGCTGTAGGAACAGAGAGAGGAACATTGATCAGCTGTAGGAACAGAGAGAGGAACATTGATCAACTGTAGGAACAGAGAGAGGGGAACATTGATCAGCTGTAGGAACAGAGAGAGGGGAACATTGATCAGCTGTAGGAACAGAGAGAGAGAGGAACATTGATCAGCTGTAGGAACAGAGAGAGGAACATTGATCAGCTTTAGGAACAGAGAGAGGAACATTGATAAGCTGTAGGAACAGAGAGAGGGGAACATTGATCAGCTGTAGGAACAGTGATTGGAACATTGATCAACTGCAGGAACAGAGAGAGAGGAACATTGATCAGCTGTAGGAACAGAGAGAGAGGAACATTGATCAGCTGTAGGAATAGAGAGAGGAACATTGATCAGCTGTAGGAACAGAGAGAGAGGAACATTGATCAGCTCTAGGAACAGAGACAGGAACATTGATCAGCTGTAGGAACAGAGAGAGAGGAACATTGATCAGCTGTAGGAACAGAGAGAGGAACATTGATCAGCTGTACCAACAGAGAGAGAGGAACATTGATCAGCTGTAGGAACAGAGAGAGAGGAACATTGATCAGCTGTAGGAACAGAGGGAGAGGAACATTGATCAGCTGCAGGAACAGAGAGAGAGGAACATTGATCAGCTGTAGGAACAGAGAGAGAGGAACATTGATCAGCTGCAGGAACAGAGAGGAACATTGATCAGCTGTAGGAACAGAGAGAGAGAGGAACATTGATCAGCTGTAGGAACAGAGAGAGAGAGGAACATTGATCAGCTGTAGGAACAGAGAGAGAGGAACATTGATCAGCTGTCGGAACAGAGAGAGGAACATTGATCAGCTGCAGGAACAGAGAGAGGAACATTGATCAACTGTAGGAACAGAGAGAGGGGAACTTTGATCAGCTGTAGGAACAGAGAGAGAGGAACATTCATCAGCTATAGGAACAGAGAGAGGGGAAAATTGATCAGCTGTAGGAACAGAGAGAGAGAGGATCATTGATCATCTGTAGGAACAGAGAGAGGAACATTGATCAGCTGTAGGAACAGAGAGAGGAACATTGATAAGCTGTAGGAACAGAGAGAGGGTAACATTGATCAGCTGTAGGAACAGTGAGAGGAACATTGATCAGCTGCAGGAACAGAGAGAGAGGAACATTGATCAGCTGTAGGAACAGAGAGAGAGGAACATTGATCAGCTGTAGGAACAGAGAGAGGAACATTGATCAGCTGTAGGAACAGAGAGAGAGGAACATTGATCAGCTGTAGGAACAGAGAGAGAGGAACATTGATCAGCTGTAGGATCAGAGAGAGGAACATTGATCAGATGTAGGAACAGAGAGAGAGGAACATTGATCAGCTGTTGGAACAGAGAGAGGGGAACATTGATCAGCTGTAGGAACAGAGGGAGATGAACATTGATCAGCTGCAGGAACAGAGAGAGAGGAACATTGATCAGCTGTAGGAACAGAGAGAGGAACATTGATCAGCTGCAGGAACAGAGAGAGGAACATTGATCAGCTGTAGGAACAGAGAGAGAGAGGTACATTGATCAGCTGTAGGAACAGAGAGAGAGAGGAACATTGATCCGCTGTAAGAACAGAGAGAGGAACATTGATCAGCTGTAGGAACAGAGAGAGAGAGGAACATTGATCAGCTGTAGGAACAGAGAGAGGAACATTAATCAGCTGTAGGAACAGAGAGAGAGAGGAACATTGATCAGCTGTAGGAACAGAGAGAGAGAGAGGAACATTGATCAGCTGTAGGAACAGAGAGAGGAACATTGACCGGCTGCAGGAACAGAGAGAGAGAGGAACATTGATCAGCTGTAGAAACAGAGAGAGGAACATTGATCAGCTGCAGGAACAGAGAGAGGAACATTGATCAACTGTAGGAACAGAGAGAGAGGAACATTGATCAGCTGTAGGAACAGAGAGAGGGGAACATTGATCAGCTGTAGGAACAGAGAGAGAGGAACATTGATCAGCTGCAGGAACAGAGAGAAGAACATTGATCAACTGTAGGAACAGAGAGAGAGGAACATAGATCAGCTGCAGGAACAGAGAGAGAGGAACATTGATCAGCTGTAGGAACAGAGAGAGAGGGGAACATTGATCAGCTGTAGGAACAGAGAGAGGAACATTGATCAGCTGCAGGAACAGAGAGAGAGGAACATTGATCAGCTGCAGGAACAGAGAGAGAGGAATATTGATCAGCTGTAGGAACAGAGAGAGAGGAACATTAATCAGCTGTAGGAACAGTGAGAGGAACATTGATCAGCTGCAGGAACAGAGAGAGAGGAACATTGATCAGCTGTAGGAACAGTGAGAGGAACATTGATCAGCTGTAGGAACAGAGAGAGAGAGGAACATTGATCAGCTGTAGGAACAGAGAGCGGAACATTGATCAGCTGTAGGAACAGAGAGAGAGAGGAACATTGATCAGCTGTAGGAACAGAGAGAGGAACATTGATCAGCTGTAGGAACAGAGAGAGAGAGGAACATTGATCAGCTGTAGGAACAGAGAGAGAGAGGAACATTGATCAGCTGTAGGAACAGAGAGAGAGAGGAACATTGATCAGCTGTAGGAACAGAGAGAGGAACATTGATCAGCTGTAGGAACAGAGAGAGAGAGGAACATTGATCAGCTGTAGGAACAGAGAGAGGAACATTGATCAGCTGTAGGAACAGAGAGAGACGAACATTGATCAGCTGTAGGAACAGAGAGAGGGGAACATTGATCAGCTGTCGGAACAGAGAGAGAGGAACATTGATCAGCTGTAGGAACAGAGAGAGGGGAACATTGATCAGCTGTAGGAACAGAGAGAGGGGAACATTGATCAGCTGTAGGAACAGAGAGAGAGAGGAACATTGATCAGCTGTAGGAACAGAGAGAGGAACATTGATCAGCTGCAGGAACAGAGAGAGGAACATTGATCAACTGTAGGAACAGAGAGAGGGGAACATTGATCAGCTGTAGGAACAGAGAGAGAGGAACATTGATCAGCTGCAGGAACAGAGAGAGGAACATTGATCAGCTGTAGGAACAGAGAGAGGAACATTGATCAGCTGTAGGAACAGAGAGAGGAACATTGATCAGCTGTAGGAACAGAGAGAGGAACATTGATCAACTGTAGGAACAGAGAGAGGGGAACATTGATCAGCTGTAGGAACAGAGAGAGAGGAACATTGATCAGCTGTAGGAACAGAGAGAGGGGAACATTGATCAGCTGTAGGAACAGAGAGAGAGAGGAACATTGATCAGCTGTAGGAACAGAGAGAGGAACATTGATCAGCTTTAGGAACAGAGAGAGGAACATTGATAAGCTGTAGGAACAGAGAGAGAGGAACATTGATCAGCTGTAGGAACAGAGGGAGAGGAACATTGATCAGCTGCAGGAACAGAGAGAGAGGAACATTGATCAGCTGTAGGAACAGAGAGAGAGGAACATTGATCAGCTGCAGGAACAGAGAGGAACATTGATCAGCTGTAGGAACAGAGAGAGAGAGGAACATTGATCAGCTGTAGGAACAGAGAGAGAGAGGAACATTGATCAGCTGTAGGAACAGAGAGAGAGGAACATTGATCAGCTGTCGGAACAGAGAGAGGAACATTGATCAGCTGCAGGAACAGAGAGAGGAACATTGATCAACTGTAGGAACAGAGAGAGGGGAACTTTGATCAGCTGTAGGAACAGAGAGAGAGGAACATTCATCAGCTATAGGAACAGAGAGAGGGGAAAATTGATCAGCTGTAGGAACAGAGAGAGAGAGGATCATTGATCATCTGTAGGAACAGAGAGAGGAACATTGATCAGCTGTAGGAACAGAGAGAGGAACATTGATAAGCTGTAGGAACAGAGAGAGGGGAACATTGATCAGCTGTAGGAACAGTGAGAGGAACATTGATCAGCTGCAGGAACAGAGAGAGAGGAACATTGATCAGCTGTAGGAACAGAGAGAGAGGAACATTGATCAGCTGTAGGAACAGAGAGAGGAACATTGATCAGCTGTAGGAACAGAGAGAGAGGAACATTGATCAGCTGTAGGAACAGAGAGAGAGGAACATTGATCAGCTGTAGGATCAGAGAGAGGAACATTGATCAGATGTAGGAACAGAGAGAGAGGAACATTGATCAGCTGTTGGAACAGAGAGAGGGGAACATTGATCAGCTGTAGGAACAGAGGGAGATGAACATTGATCAGCTGCAGGAACAGAGAGAGAGGAACATTGATCAGCTGTAGGAACAGAGAGAGGAACATTGATCAGCTGCAGGAACAGAGAGAGGAACATTGATCAGCTGTAGGAACAGAGAGAGAGAGGAACATTGATCAGCTGTAGGAACAGAGAGAGAGAGGAACATTGATCCGCTGTAAGAACAGAGAGAGGAACATTGATCAGCTGTAGGAACAGAGAGAGAGAGGAACATTGATCAGCTGTAGGAACAGAGAGAGGAACATTAATCAGCTGTAGGAACAGAGAGAGAGAGGAACATTGATCAGCTGTAGGAACAGAGAGAGAGAGAGGAACATTGATCAGCTGTAGGAACAGAGAGAGGAACATTGATCAGCTGCAGGAACAGAGAGAGAGAGGAACATTGATCAGCTGTAGAAACAGAGAGAGGAACATTGATCAGCTGCAGGAACAGAGAGAGGAACATTGATCAACTGTAGGAACAGAGAGAGAGGAACATTGATCAGCTGTAGGAACAGAGAGAGGGGAACATTGATCAGCTGTAGGAACAGAGAGAGAGGAACATTGATCAGCTGCAGGAACAGAGAGAAGAACATTGATCAACTGTAGGAACAGAGAGAGAGGAACATAGATCAGCTGCAGGAACAGAGAGAGAGGAACATTGATCAGCTGTAGGAACAGAGAGAGAGGGGAACATTGATCAGCTGTAGGAACAGAGAGAGGAACATTGATCAGCTGCAGGAACAGAGAGAGAGGAACATTGATCAGCTGCAGGAACAGAGAGAGAGGAATATTGATCAGCTGTAGGAACAGAGAGAGAGGAACATTAATCAGCTGTAGGAACAGTGAGAGGAACATTGATCAGCTGCAGGAACAGAGAGAGAGGAACATTGATCAGCTGTAGGAACAGTGAGAGGAACATTGATCAGCTGTAGGAACAGAGAGAGAGAGGAAGATTGATCAGCTGTAGGAACAGAGAGCGGAACATTGATCAGCTGTAGGAACAGAGAGAGAGAGGAACATTGATCAGCTGTAGGAACAGAGAGAGGAACATTGATCAGCTGTAGGAACAGAGAGAGAGAGGAACATTGATCAGCTGTAGGAACAGAGAGAGAGAGGAACATTGATCAGCTGTAGGAACAGAGAGAGAGAGGAACATTGATCAGCTGTAGGAACAGAGAGAGGAACATTGATCAGCTGTAGGAACAGAGAGAGAGAGGAACATTGATCAGCTGTAGGAACAGAGAGAGGAACATTGATCAGCTGTAGGAACAGAGAGAGACGAACATTGATCAGCTGTAGGAACAGAGAGAGGGGAACATTGATCAGCTGTCGGAACAGAGAGAGAGGAACATTGATCAGCTGTAGGAACAGAGAGAGGGGAACATTGATCAGCTGTAGGAACAGAGAGAGGGGAACATTGATCAGCTGTAGGAACAGAGAGAGAGAGGAACATTGATCAGCTGTAGGAACAGAGAGAGGAACATTGATCAGCTGCAGGAACAGAGAGAGGAACATTGATCAACTGTAGGAACAGAGAGAGGGGAACATTGATCAGCTGTAGGAACAGAGAGAGAGGAACATTGATCAGCTGCAGGAACAGAGAGAGGAACATTGATCAGCTGTAGGAACAGAGAGAGGAACATTGATCAGCTGTAGGAACAGAGAGAGGAACATTGATCAACTGTAGGAACAGAGAGAGGGGAACATTGATCAGCTGTAGGAACAGAGAGAGAGGAACATTGATCAGCTGTAGGAACAGAGAGAGGGGAACATTGATCAGCTGTAGGAACAGAGAGAGAGAGGAACATTGATCAGCTGTAGGAACAGAGAGAGGAACATTGATCAGCTTTAGGAACAGAGAGAGGAACATTGATAAGCTGTAGGAACAGAGAGAGGGGAACATTGATCAGCTGTAGGAACAGTGATTGGAACATTGATCAGCTGCAGGAACAGAGAGAGAGGAACATTGATCAGCTGTAGGAACAGAGAGAGAGGAACATTGATCAGCTGTAGGAACAGAGAGAGGAACATTGATCAGCTGTAGGAACAGAGAGAGAGGAACATTGATCAGCTCTAGGAACAGAGACAGGAACATTGATCAGCTGTAGGAACAGAGAGAGAGGAACATTGATCAGCTGTAGGAACAGAGAGAGGAACATTGATCAGCTGCAGGAACAGAGAGAGAGGAACATTGATCAGCTGTAGGAACAGAGAGAGAGGAACATTGATCAGCTGTAGGAACAGAGGGAGAGGAACATTGATCAGCTGCAGGAACAGAGAGAGAGGAACATTGATCAGCTGTAGGAACAGAGAGAGAGGAACATTGATCAGCTGCAGGAACAGAGAGGAACATTGATCAGCTGTAGGAACAGAGAGAGAGAGGAACATTGATCAGCTGTAGGAACAGGGAGAGAGAGAGGAACATTGATCAGCTGTAGGAACAGAGAGAGGAACATTGATCAGCTGTAGGAACAGAGAGAGAGAGGAACATTGATCAGCTGTAGGAACAGAGAGAGGATCATTGATCAGCTGTAGGAACAGAGAGAGAGAGGAACATTGATCAGCTGTAGGAACAGAGAGAGGAACATTGATCAGCTGTAGGAACAGAGAGAGAGAGGAACATTGATCAGCTGTAGGAACAGAGAGAGGAACATTGATCAGCTGTAGGAACAGAGAGAGACGAACATTGATCAGCTGTAGGAACAGAGAGAGGGGAACATTGATCAGCTGTCGGAACAGAGAGAGAGGAACATTGATCAGCTGTAGGAACAGAGAGAGGGGAACATTGAACAGCTGTAGGAACAGAGAGAGGGGAACATTGATCAGCTGAAAGGAACAGAGAGAGAGAGGAACATTGATCAGCTGTAGGAACAGAGAGAGGAACATTGATCAGCTGCAGGAACAGAGAGAGGAACATTGATCAACTGTAGGAACAGAGAGAGGGGAACATTGATCAGCTGTAGGAACAGAGAGAGAGGAACATTGATCAGCTGCAGGAACAGAGAGAGGAACATTGATCAGCTGCAGGAACAGAGAGAGGAACATTGATCAACTGTAGGAACAGAGAGAGAGGAACATTGATCAGCTGTAGGAACAGAGAGAGAGAGGAACATTGATCAGCTGTAGGAACAGAGAGAGGAACATTGATCAGCTGCAGGAACAGAGAGAGAGGAACATTGATCAGCTGCAGGAACAGAGAGAGAGGAATATTGATCAGGTGTAGGAACAGAGAGAGAGGAACATTGATCAGCTGTAGGAACAGTGAGAGGAACATTGATCAGCTGCAGGAACAGAGAGAGAGGAACATTGATCAGCTGTAGGAACAGTGAGAGGAACATTGATCAGCTGTAGGAACAGAGAGAGGAACATTGATCAGCTGCAGGAACAGAGAGAGGGGAACATTGATCAGCTGTAGGAACCGTGAGAGGAACATTGATCAGCTGCAGGAACAGAGAGAGAGGAACATTGATCAGCTGTAGGAACAGTGAGAGGAACATTGATCAGCTGTAGGAACAGAGAGAGGAACATTGATCAGCTCTAGGAACAGAGAGAGGAACATTGATCAGCTGTAGGAACAGAGAGAGAGGAACATTGATCAGCTGTAGGAACAGAGAGAGGAACATTGATCAGCTGCAGGAACAGAGAGAGGAACATTGATCAGCTGCAGGAACAGAGAGAGGAACATTGATCAACTGTAGGAACAGAGAGAGAGGAACATTGATCAGCTGTAGGAACAGAGAGAGAGAGGAACATTGATCAGCTGTAGGAACAGAGAGAGGAACATTGATCAGCTGCAGGAACAGAGAAAGAGGAACATTGATCAGCTGCAGGAACAGAGAGAGAGGAATATTGATCAGCTGTAGGAACAGAGAGAGAGGAACATTGATCAGCTGTAGGAACAGAGGGAGAGGAACATTGATCAGCTGCAGGAACAGAGAGAGAGGAACATTGACCAGCTGAAGGAACAGAGAGAGAGGAACATTGAAAAGCTGTAGGAACAGAGAGAGAGGAACATTGATCAGCTGTAGGAACAGAGAGAGAGGAACATTGATCAGTTGTAGGAACAGAGAGAGGAACATTGATCATCTGCAGGAACAGACAGAGAGGAACATTGATCAGCTGTAGGAACAGAGAGAGGAACATTGATCAGCTGTAGGAACAGAGAGAGAGGAACATTGATCAGCTGTAGGAACAGAGAGAGAGGAACATTGATCAGCTGTAGGAACAGAGAGAGGAACATTGATCAGCTGTAGGAACAGAGAGAGAGGAACATTGATCAGCTCAAGGAACAGAGAGAGGAAAATTGGTCAGCTGTAGGAACAGAGAGAGAGGAACATTGATCAGCCGTAGGAACAGAGAGAGGAACATTGATCAGCTGTAGGAACAGAGAGAGAGGAACATTGATCAGCTGTAGGAACAGAGAGAGAGGAACATTGATCAGCTGTAGGAACAGAGGGAGAGGAACATTGATCAGCTGCAGAAACAGAGAGAGAGGAACATTGATCAGCTGTAGGAACAGAGAGAGAGGAACATTGATCAGCTGTAGGAACAGAGAGAGGAACATTGATCAGTTGTAGGAACAGAGAGAGAGGAACATTGATCAGCTGTAGGAACAGAGAGGGGAACATTGATCAGCTGTAGGAACAGAGAGAGAGGAACATTGATCAGCTGTAGGAACAGTGAGAGGAACATTGATCAGCTGCAGGAACAGAGAGAGAGGAACATTGATCAGCTGTAGGAACAGAGAGAGAGGAACATTGATCAGCTGTAGGAACAGAGAGAGGAACTTTGATCAGCTGTAGGAACAGAGAGAGAGGAACATTGATCAGCTGTAGGAACAGAGAGAGAGGAACATTGATCAGCTGCAGGAACAGAGAGAGAGGAACATTGATCAGCTGTAGGAACAGAGAGAGGAACATTGATCAGCTGTAGGAACAGAGAGAGAGAGGAACATTGATCAGCTGTAGGAACAGAGAGAGGAAGATTGATCAGCTGTAGGAACAGAGAGAGAGAGGAACATTGATCAGCTGTAGGAACAGAGAGAGAGGAACATTGATCAGCTGTCGGAACAGAGAGAGGAACATTGATCAGCTGCAGGAACAGAGAGAGGAACATTGATCAACTGTAGGAACAGAGAGAGGGGAACATTGATCAGCTGTAGGAACAGAGAGAGGAACATTGATCAGCTGCAGGAACAGAGAGAGAGGAACATTGATCAGTTGTAGGAACAGAGAGAGAGGAACATTGATCAGCTGCAGGAACAGAGAGAGAGGAACATTGATCAGCTGTAGGAACAGAGAGAGAGGAACATTGATCAGCTGTAGGAACAGAGAGAGAGGAACATTGATCAGCTGTAGGAACAGAGAGAGGAACATTGATCAGCTGTAGGAACAGAGAGAGAGAGGAAGATTGATCAGCTGTAGGAACAGAGAGCGGAACATTGATCAGCTGTAGGAACAGAGAGAGAGAGGAACATTGATCAGCTGTAGGAACAGAGAGAGGAACATTGATCAGCTGTAGGAACAGAGAGAGAGAGGAACATTGATCAGCTGTAGGAACAGAGAGAGAGAGGAACATTGATCAGCTGTAGGAACAGAGAGAGAGAGGAACATTGATCAGCTGTAGGAACAGAGAGAGGAACATTGATCAGCTGTAGGAACAGAGAGAGAGAGGAACATTGATCAGCTGTAGGAACAGAGAGAGGAACATTGATCAGCTGTAGGAACAGAGAGAGACGAACATTGATCAGCTGTAGGAACAGAGAGAGGGGAACATTGATCAGCTGTCGGAACAGAGAGAGAGGAACATTGATCAGCTGTAGGAACAGAGAGAGGGGAACATTGATCAGCTGTAGGAACAGAGTGAGGGGAACATTGATCAGCTGTAGGAACAGAGAGAGAGAGGAACATTGATCAGCTGTAGGAACAGAGAGAGGAACATTGATCAGCTGCAGGAACAGAGAGAGGAACATTGATCAACTGTAGGAACAGAGAGAGGGGAACATTGATCAGCTGTAGGAACAGAGAGAGAGGAACATTGATCAGCTGCAGGAACAGAGAGAGGAACATTGATCAGCTGCAGGAACAGAGAGAGGAACATTGATCAACTGTCGGAACAGAGAGAGAGGAACATTGATCAGCTGTAGGAACAGAGAGAGAGAGGAACATTGATCAGCTGTAGGAACAGAGAGAGGAACATTGATCAGCTGCAGGAACAGAGAGAGAGGAACATTGATCAGGTGCAGGAAGAGAGAGAGAGGAATATTCATCAGCTGTAGGAACAGAGAGAGAGGAACATTGATCAGTTGTAGGAACAGAGAGAGAGGAACATTGATCATCTGCAGGAACAGAGAGAGAGGAACATTGATCAGCTGTAGGAACAGAGAGAGGAACATTGATCAGCTGTAGGAACAGAGAGAGAGGAACATTGATCAGCTGTAGGAACAGAGAGAGGAACATTGATCAGCTGAAGGAACAGAGAGAGAGAGGAACATTGATCAGCTGTAGGAACAGAGAGAGAGGAACATTGATCAGCTGTAGGAACAGAGAGAGAGAGGAACATTGATCAGCTGTAGGAACAGAGAGAGGAACATTGATCAGCTGTAGGAACAGAGAGAGAGAGGAACATTGATCAGCTGTAGGAACAGAGAGAGAGAGGAACATTGATCAGCTGTAGGAACAGAGAGCGAGAGGAACATTGATCAGCTGTAGGAACAGAGAGAGGAACATTGATCAGCTGTAGGAACAGAGAGAGAGAGGAACATTGATCAGCTGTAGGAACAGAGAGAGGAACATTGATCAGCTGTAGGAACAGAGAGAGACGAACATTGATCAGCTGTAGGAACAGAGAGAGGGGAACATTGATCAGCTGTCGGAACAGAGAGAGAGGAACATTGATCAGATGTAGGAACAGAGAGAGGGGAACATTGATCAGCTGTAGGAACAGAGAGAGGGGAACATTGATCAGCTGTAGGAACAGAGAGAGAGAGGAACATTGATCAGCTGTAGGAACAGAGAGAGGAACATTGATCAGCTGTAGGAACAGAGAGAGGGGAACATTGATCAGCTGTAGGAACAGTGAGAGGAACATTGATCAGCTGCAGGAACAGAGAGAGAGGAACATTGATCAGCTGTTGGAACAGTGAGAGGAACATTGATCAGCTGTAGGAACAGAGAGAGGAACATTGATAAGCTGTAGGAACAGAGAGAGGGGAACATTGATCAGCTGTAGGAACAGTGAGAGGAACATTGATCAGCTGCAGGAACAGAGAGAGAGGAACATTGATCAGCTGTAGGAACAGAGAGAGAGGAACATTGATCAGCTGTAGGAACAGAGAGAGGAACATTGATCAGCTGTAGGAACAGAGAGAGAGGAACATTGATCAGCTCTAGGAACAGAGAGAGGAAAATTGGTCAGCTGTAGGAACAGAGAGAGAGGAACATTGATCAGCTGTAGGAACAGAGAGAGGAACATTGATCAGCTGTAGGAACAGAGAGAGAGGAACATTGATCAGCTGTAGGAACAGAGAGAGAGGAACATTGATCAGCTGTAGGAACAGAGGGAGAGGAACATTGATCAGCTGCAGAAACAGAGAGAGAGGAACATTGATCAGCTGTAGGAACAGAGAGAGAGGAACATTGATCAGCTGTAGGAACAGAGAGAGGAACATTGATCAGCTGTAGGAACAGAGAGAGAGGAACATTGATCAGCTGTAGGAACAGAGAGGGGAACATTGATCAGCTGTAGGAACAGAGAGAGAGGAACATTGATCAGCTGTAGGAACAGTGAGCGGAACATTGATCAGCTGCAGGAACAGAGAGAGAGGAACATTGATCAGCTGTAGGAACAGAGAGAGAGGAACATTGATCAGCTGTAGGAACAGAGAGAGGAACTTTGATCAGCTGTAGGAACAGAGAGAGAGGAACATTGATCAGCTGTAGGAACAGAGAGAGAGGAACATTGATCAGCTGCAGGAACAGAGAGAGAGGAACATTCATCAGCTGTAGGAACAGAGAGAGGAACATTGATCAGCTGTAGGAACAGAGAGAGAGAGGAACATTGATCAGCTGTAGGAACAGAGAGAGGAAGATTGATCAGCTGTAGGAACAGAGAGAGAGAGGAACATTGATCAGCTGTAGGAACAGAGAGAGAGGAACATTGATCTGCTGTCGGAACAGAGAGAGGAACATTGATCAGCTGCAGGAACAGAGAGAGGAACATTGATCAACTGTAGGAACAGAGAGAGGGGAACATTGATCAGCTGTAGGAACAGAGAGAGAGGAACATTGATCAGCTGCAGGAACAGAGAGAGGAACATTGATCAGCTGCAGGAACAGAGAGAGGAACATTGATCAACTGTAGGAACAGAGAGAGAGGAACATTGATCAGCTGTAGGAACAGAGAGAGAGAGGAACATTGATCAGCTGTAGGAACAGAGAGAGGAACATTGATCAGCTGCAGGAACAGAGAGAGAGGAACATTGATCAGCTGCAGGAACAGAGAGAGAGGAATATTGATCAGGTGTAGGAACAGAGAGAGAGGAACATTGATCAGCTGTAGGAACAGTGAGAGGAACATTGATCAGCTGCAGGAACAGAGAGAGAGGAACATTGATCAGCTGTAGGAACAGTGAGAGGAACATTGATCAGCTGTAGGAACAGAGAGAGGAACATTGATCAGCTGCAGGAACAGAGAGAGGGGAACATTGATCAGCTGTAGGAACCGTGAGAGGAACATTGATCAGCTGCAGGAACAGAGAGAGAGGAACATTGATCAGCTGTAGGAACAGTGAGAGGAACATTGATCAGCTGTAGGAACAGAGAGAGGAACATTGATCAGCTCTAGGAACAGAGAGAGGAACATTGATCAGCTGTAGGAACAGAGAGAGAGGAAAATTGATCAGCTGTAGGAACAGAGAGAGGAACATTGATCAGCTGCAGGAACAGAGAGAGGAACATTGATCAGCTGCAGGAACAGAGAGAGGAACATTGATCAACTGTAGGAACAGAGAGAGAGGAACATTGATCAGCTGTAGGAACAGAGAGAGAGAGGAACATTGATCAGCTGTAGGAACAGAGAGAGGAACATTGATCAGCTGCAGGAACAGAGAAAGAGGAACATTGATCAGCTGCAGGAACAGAGAGAGAGGAATATTGATCAGCTGTAGGAACAGAGAGAGAGGAACATTGATCAGCTGTAGGAACAGAGGGAGAGGAACATTGATCAGCTGCAGGAACAGAGAGAGAGGAACATTGACCAGCTGAAGGAACAGAGAGAGAGGAACATTGATAAGCTGTAGGAACAGAGAGAGAGGAACATTGATCAGCTGTAGGAACAGAGAGAGAGGAACATTGATCAGTTGTAGGAACAGAGAGAGGAACATTGATCATCTGCAGGAACAGAGAGAGAGGAACATTGATCAGCTGTAGGAACAGAGAGAGGAACATTGATCAGCTGTAGGAACAGAGAGAGAGGAACATTGATCAGCTGTAGGAACAGAGAGAGAGGAACATTGATCAGCTGTAGGAACAGAGAGAGGAACATTGATCAGCTGTAGGAACAGAGAGAGAGGAACATTGATCAGCTCTAGGAACAGAGAGAGGAAAATTGGTCAGCTGTAGGAACAGAGAGAGAGGAACATTGATCAGCCGTAGGAACAGAGAGAGGAACATTGATCAGCTGTAGGAACAGAGAGAGAGGAACATTGATCAGCTGTAGGAACAGAGAGAGAGGAACATTGATCAGCTGTAGGAACAGAGGGAGAGGAACATTGATCAGCTGCAGAAACAGAGAGAGAGGAACATTGATCAGCTGTAGGAACAGAGAGAGAGGAACATTGATCAGCTGTAGGAACAGAGAGAGGAACATTGATCAGCTGTAGGAACAGAGAGAGAGGAACATTGATCAGCTGTAGGAACAGAGAGGGGAACATTGATCAGCTGTAGGAACAGAGAGAGAGGAACATTGATCAGCTGTAGGAACAGTGAGAGGAACATTGATCAGCTGCAGGAACAGAGAGAGAGGAACATTGATCAGCTGTAGGAACAGAGAGAGAGGAACATTGATCAGCTGTAGGAACAGAGAGAGGAACTTTGATCAGCTGTAGGAACAGAGAGAGAGGAACATTGATCAGCTGTAGGAACAGAGAGAGAGGAACATTGATCAGCTGCAGGAACAGAGAGAGAGGAACATTGATCAGCTGTAGGAACAGAGAGAGGAACATTGATCAGCTGTAGGAACAGAGAGAGAGAGGAACATTGATCAGCTGTAGGAACAGAGAGAGGAAGATTGATCAGCTGTAGGAACAGAGAGAGAGAGGAACATTGATCAGCTGTAGGAACAGAGAGAGAGGAACATTGATCAGCTGTCGGAACAGAGAGAGGAACATTGATCAGCTGCAGGAACAGAGAGAGGAACATTGATCAACTGTAGGAACAGAGAGAGGGGAACATTGATCAGCTGTAGGAACAGAGAGAGGAACATTGATCAGCTGCAGGAACAGAGAGAGAGGAACATTGATCAGTTGTAGGAACAGAGAGAGAGGAACATTGATCAGCTGCAGGAACAGAGAGAGAGGAACATTGATCAGCTGTAGGAACAGAGAGAGAGGAACATTGATCAGCTGTAGGAACAGAGAGAGAGGAACATTGATCAGCTGTAGGAACAGAGAGAGGAACATTGATCAGCTGTAGGAACAGAGAGAGAGAGGAAGATTGATCAGCTGTAGGAACAGAGAGCGGAACATTGATCAGCTGTAGGAACAGAGAGAGAGAGGAACATTGATCAGCTGTAGGAACAGAGAGAGGAACATTGATCAGCTGTAGGAACAGAGAGAGAGAGGAACATTGATCAGCTGTAGGAACAGAGAGAGAGAGGAACATTGATCAGCTGTAGGAACAGAGAGAGAGAGGAACATTGATCAGCTGTAGGAACAGAGAGAGGAACATTGATCAGCTGTAGGAACAGAGAGAGAGAGGAACATTGATCAGCTGTAGGAACAGAGAGAGGAACATTGATCAGCTGTAGGAACAGAGAGAGACGAACATTGATCAGCTGTAGGAACAGAGAGAGGGGAACATTGATCAGCTGTCGGAACAGAGAGAGAGGAACATTGATCAGCTGTAGGAACAGAGAGAGGGGAACATTGATCAGCTGTAGGAACAGAGAGAGGGGAACATTGATCAGCTGTAGGAACAGAGAGAGAGAGGAACATTGATCAGCTGTAGGAACAGAGAGAGGAACATTGATCAGCTGCAGGAACAGAGAGAGGAACATTGATCAACTGTAGGAACAGAGAGAGGGGAACATTGATCAGCTGTAGGAACAGAGAGAGAGGAACATTGATCAGCTGCAGGAACAGAGAGAGGAACATTGATCAGCTGCAGGAACAGAGAGAGGAACATTGATCAACTGTCGGAACAGAGAGAGAGGAACATTGATCAGCTGTAGGAACAGAGAGAGAGAGGAACATTGATCAGCTGTAGGAACAGAGAGAGGAACATTGATCAGCTGCAGGAACAGAGAGAGAGGAACATTGATCAGGTGCAGGAAGAGAGAGAGAGGAATATTCATCAGCTGTAGGAACAGAGAGAGAGGAACATTGATCAGTTGTAGGAACAGAGAGAGAGGAACATTGATCATCTGCAGGAACAGAGAGAGAGGAACATTGATCAGCTGTAGGAACAGAGAGAGGAACATTGATCAGCTGTAGGAACAGAGAGAGAGGAACATTGATCAGCTGTAGGAACAGAGAGAGGAACATTGATCAGCTGAAGGAACAGAGAGAGAGAGGAACATTGATCAGCTGTAGGAACAGAGAGCGGAACATTGATCAGCTGTAGGAACAGAGAGAGAGAGGAACATTGATCAGCTGTAGGAACAGAGAGAGGAACATTGATCAGCTGTAGGAACAGAGAGAGAGAGGAACATTGATCAGCTGTAGGAACAGAGAGAGAGAGGAACATTGATCAGCTGTAGGAACAGAGAGCGAGAGGAACATTGATCAGCTGTAGGAACAGAGAGAGGAACATTGATCAGCTGTAGGAACAGAGAGAGAGAGGAACATTGATCAGCTGTAGGAACAGAGAGAGGAACATTGATCAGCTGTAGGAACAGAGAGAGACGAACATTGATCAGCTGTAGGAACAGAGAGAGGGGAACATTGATCAGCTGTCGGAACAGAGAGAGAGGAACATTGATCAGATGTAGGAACAGAGAGAGGGGAACATTGATCAGCTGTAGGAACAGAGAGAGGGGAACATTGATCAGCTGTAGGAACAGAGAGAGAGAGGAACATTGATCAGCTGTAGGAACAGAGAGAGGAACATTGATCAGCTGTAGGAACAGAGAGAGGGGAACATTGATCAGCTGTAGGAACAGTGAGAGGAACATTGATCAGCTGCAGGAACAGAGAGAGAGGAACATTGATCAGCTGTTGGAACAGTGAGAGGAACATTGATCAGCTGTAGGAACAGAGAGAGGAACATTGATAAGCTGTAGGAACAGAGAGAGGGGAACATTGATCAGCTGTAGGAACAGTGAGAGGAACATTGATCAGCTGCAGGAACAGAGAGAGAGGAACATTGATCAGCTGTAGGAACAGAGAGAGAGGAACATTGATCAGCTGTAGGAACAGAGAGAGGAACATTGATCAGCTGTAGGAACAGAGAGAGAGGAACATTGATCAGCTCTAGGAACAGAGAGAGGAAAATTGGTCAGCTGTAGGAACAGAGAGAGAGGAACATTGATCAGCTGTAGGAACAGAGAGAGGAACATTGATCAGCTGTAGGAACAGAGAGAGAGGAACATTGATCAGCTGTAGGAACAGAGAGAGAGGAACATTGATCAGCTGTAGGAACAGAGGGAGAGGAACATTGATCAGCTGCAGAAACAGAGAGAGAGGAACATTGATCAGCTGTAGGAACAGAGAGAGAGGAACATTGATCAGCTGTAGGAACAGAGAGAGGAACATTGATCAGCTGTAGGAACAGAGAGAGAGGAACATTGATCAGCTGTAGGAACAGAGAGGGGAACATTGATCAGCTGTAGGAACAGAGAGAGAGGAACATTGATCAGCTGTAGGAACAGTGAGCGGAACATTGATCAGCTGCAGGAACAGAGAGAGAGGAACATTGATCAGCTGTAGGAACAGAGAGAGAGGAACATTGATCAGCTGTAGGAACAGAGAGAGGAACTTTGATCAGCTGTAGGAACAGAGAGAGAGGAACATTGATCAGCTGTAGGAACAGAGAGAGAGGAACATTGATCAGCTGCAGGAACAGAGAGAGAGGAACATTCATCAGCTGTAGGAACAGAGAGAGGAACATTGATCAGCTGTAGGAACAGAGAGAGAGAGGAACATTGATCAGCTGTAGGAACAGAGAGAGGAAGATTGATCAGCTGTAGGAACAGAGAGAGAGAGGAACATTGATCAGCTGTAGGAACAGAGAGAGAGGAACATTGATCAGCTGTCGGAACAGAGAGAGGAACATTGATCAGCTGCAGGAACAGAGAGAGGAACATTGATCAACTGTAGGAACAGAGAGAGGGGAACATTGATCAGCTGTAGGAACAGAGAGAGGAACATTGATCAGCTGCAGGAACAGAGAGAGAGGAACATTGATCAGTTGTAGGAACAGAGAGAGAGGAACATTGATCAGCTGCAGGAACAGAGAGAGAGGAACATTGATCAGCTGTAGGAACAGAGAGAGAGGAACATTGATCAGCTGTAGGAACAGAGAGAGAGGATCATTGATCAGCTGTAGGAACAGAGAGAGGAACATTGATCAGCTGTAGGAACAGAGAGAGAGAGGAACACTGATCAGCTGTAGGAACAGAGAGCGGAACATTGATCAGCTGTAGGAACAGAGAGAGAGAGGAACATTGATCAGCTGTAGGAACAGAGAGAGGAACATTGATCAGCTGTAGGAACAGAGAGAGAGAGGAACATTGATCAGCTGTAGGAACAGAGAGAGAGAGGAACATTGATCAGCTGTAGGAACAGAGAGAGAGAGGAACATTGATCAGCTGTAGGAACAGAGAGAGGAACATTGATCAGCTGTAGGAACAGAGAGAGAGAGGAACATTGATCAGCTGTAGGAACAGAGAGAGGAACATTGATCAGCTGTAGGAACAGAGAGAGACGAACATTGATCAGCTGTAGGAACAGAGAGAGGGGAACATTGATCAGCTGTCGGAACAGAGAGAGAGGAACATTGATCAGCTGTAGGAACAGAGAGAGGGGAACATTGATCAGCTGTAGGAACAGAGAGAGGGGAACATTGATCAGCTGTAGGAACAGAGAGAGAGAGGAACATTGATCAGCTGTAGGAACAGAGAGAGGAACATTGATCAGCTGCAGGAACAGAGAGAGGAACATTGATCAACTGTAGGAACAGAGAGAGGGGAACATTGATCAGCTGTAGGAACAGAGAGAGAGGAACATTGATCAGCTGCAGGAACAGAGAGAGGAACATTGATCAGCTGCAGGAACAGAGAGAGGAACATTGATCAACTGTCGGAACAGAGAGAGAGGAACATTGATCAGCTGTAGGAACAGAGAGAGAGAGGAACATTGATCAGCTGTAGGAACAGAGAGAGGAACATTGATCAGCTGCAGGAACAGAGAGAGAGGAACATTGATCAGGTGCAGGAAGAGAGAGAGAGGAATATTCATCAGCTGTAGGAACAGAGAGAGAGGAACATTGATCAGCTGTAGGAACAGTGAGAGGAACATTGATCAGCTGCAGGAACAGAGAGAGAGGAACATTGATCAGCTGTCGGAACAGTGAGAGGAACATTGATCAGCTGTAGGAACAGAGAGAGGAACATTGATCAGCTGTAGGAACAGAGAGAGGGGAACATTGATCAGCTGTAGGAACAGTGAGAGGAACATTGATCAGCTGCAGGAACAGAGAGAGAGGAACATTGATCAGCTGTAGGAACAGTGAGAGGAACATTGATCAGCTGTAGGAACAGAGAGAGGAACATTGATAAGCTGTAGGAACAGAGAGAGGGGAACATTGATCAGCTGTAGGAACAGTGAGAGGAACATTGATCAGCTGCAGGAACAGAGAGAGAGGAACATTGATCAGCTGTAGGAACAGAGAGAGAGGAACATTGATCAGATGTAGGAACAGAGAGAGGAACATTGATCAGCTGTAGGAACAGAGAGAGAGGAACATTGATCAGCTCTAGGAACAGAGAGAGGAACATTGATCAGCTGTAGGAACAGAGAGAGAGGAACATTGATCAGCTGTCGGAACAGAGAGAGGAACATTGATCAGCTGTAGGAACAGAGAGAGAGGAACATTGATCAGCTGTAGGAACAGAGAGAGAGGAACATTGATCAGCTGTAGGAACAGAGGGAGAGGAACATTGATCAGCTGCAGGAACAGAGAGAGAGGAACATTGATCAGCTGTAGGAACAGAGAGAGAGGAACATTGATCAGCTGTAGGAACAGAGAGAGGAATACTGATCAGCTGTAGGAACAGAGAGAGAGGAACATTGATCAGCTGTAGGAACAGAGATGGGAACATTGATCAGCTGTAGGAACAGTGAGAGAGGAACATTGATCAGCTGTAGGAACAGTGAGAGGAACATTGATCAGCTGCAGGAACAGAGAGAAAGGAACATTGATCAGCTGTAGGAACAGAGAGAGAGGAACATTGATCAGCTGTAGGAACAGAGAGAGGAACTTTGAACAGCTGCAGGAACAGAGAGAGAGGAACATTGATCAGCTGTAGGAACAGAGAGAGAGGAACATTGATCAGCTGCAGGAACAGAGAGAGAGGAACATTGATCAGCTGTAGGAACAGAGAGAGGAACATTGATCAGCTGTAGGAACAGAGAGAGAGAGGAACATTGATCAGCTGTAGGAACAGAGAGAGGAAGATTGATCAGCTGTAGGAACAGAGAGAGAGAGGAACATTGATCAGCTGTAGGAACAGAGAGAGAGGAACATTGATCAGCTGTCGGAACAGAGAGAGGAACATTGATCAGCTGCTGGAACAGAGAGAGGAACATTGATCAACTGTAGGAACAGAGAGAGGGGAACATTGATCAGCTGTAGGAACAGAGAGAGAGAGGATCATTGATCAGCTGTAGGAACAGAGAGAGGAACATTGATCAGCTGTAGGAACAGAGTGAGGAACATTGATAAGCTGTAGGAACAGAGAGAGGGGAACATTGATCAGCTGTAGGAACAGTGAGAGGAACATTGATCAGCTGCAGGAACAGAGAGAGAGGAACATTGATCAGCTGTAGGAACAGAGAGAGAGGAACATTGATCAGCTGTAGGAACAGAGAGAGGAACATTGATCAGCTGTAGGAACAGAGAGAGAGGAACATTGATCAGCTCTAGGAACAGAGAGAGGAACATTGATCAGCTGTAGGAACAGAGAGTGAGGAACATTGATCAGCTGTAGGATCAGAGAGAGGAACATTGATCAGCTGTAGGAACAGAGAGAGAGGAACATTGATCAGCTGTAGGAACAGAGAGAGAGAGAGGAACATTGATCAGCTGTAGGAACAGAGAGAGGAACATTGATCAGCTGCAGGAACAGAGAGAGAGAGGAACATTGATCAGCTGTAGGAACAGAGAGAGGAACATTGATCAGCTGCAGGAACAGAGAGAGGAACATTGATCAACTGTAGGAAGAGAGAGAGAGGAACATTGATCAGCTGTAGGAACAGAGAGAGGGGAACATTGATCAGCTGTAGGAACAGAGAGAGAGAGGAACATTGATCAGCTGCAGGAACAGAGAGAAGAATATTGATCAACTGTAGAAACAGAGAGAGAGGAACATAGATCAGCTGCAGGAACAGAGAGAGAGGAACATTGATCAGCTGTAGGAAGAGAGAGAGGGGAACATTGATCAGCTGTAGGAACAGAGAGAGGAACATTGATCAGCTGCAGGAACAGAGATAGAGGAACATTGATCAGCTGCAGGAACAGAGAGAGAGGAATATTGATCAGCTGTAGGAACAGAGAGAGAGGAACATTAATCAGCTGTAGGAACAGTGAGAGGAACATTGATCAGCTGCAGGAACAGAGAGAGAGGAACATTGATCAGCTGTAGGAACAGTGAGAGGAACATTGATCAGCTGTAGGAACAGAGAGAGGAACATTGATCAGCTGTAGGAACAGAGAGAGGGGAACATTGATCAGCTGTAGGAACAGTGAGAGGAACATTGATCAGCTGCAGGAACAGAGAGAGAGGAACATTGATCGGCTGTAGGAACAGTGAGAGGAACATTGATCAGCTGTAGGAACAGAGAGAGGAACATTGATAAGCTGTAGGAACAGAGAGAGGGGAACATTGATCAGCTGTAGGAACAGTGAGAGGAACATTGATCAGCTGCAGGAACAGAGAGAGAGGAACATTGATCAGCTGTAGTAACAGAGAGAGAGGAACATTGATCAGCTGTAGGAACAGAGAGAGGAACATTGATCAGCTGTAGGAACAGAGAGAGAGGAACATTCATCAGCTATAGGAACAGAGAGAGGGGAACATTGATCAGCTGTAGGAACAGAGAGAGAGAGGATCATTGATCAGCTGTAGGAACAGAGAGAGGAACATTGATCAGCTGTAGGAACAGAGAGAGGAACATTGATAAGCTGTAGGAACAGAGAGAGGGGAACATTGATCAGCTGTAGGAACAGAGAGAGAGGAACATTGATCAGCTGCAGGAACAGAGAGAGAGGAACATTGATCAGCTGTAGGAACAGAGGGAGAGGAACATTGATCAGCTGCAGGAACAGAGAGAGAGGAACTTTGATCAGCTGTAGGAACAGAGAGAGAGGAACATTGATCAGCTGTAGGAACAGAGAGAGGAACATTGATCAGCTGTAGGAACAGAGAGAGAGGAACATTGATCAGCTCTAGGAACAGAGAGAGGAACATTGATCAGCTGTAGGAACAGAGAGTGAGGAACATTGATCAGCTGTAGGATCAGAGAGAGGAACATTGATCAGCTGTAGGAACAGAGAGAGAGGAACATTGATCAGCTGTAGGAACAGAGAGAGAGGAACATTGATCAGCTGTAGGAACAGAAGGAGATGAACATTGATCAGCTGCAGGAACAGAGAGAGAGGAACATTGATCAGCTGTAGGAACAGAGAGAGGAACATTGATCAGCTGCAGGAACAGAGAGAGGAACATTGATCAGCTGTAGGAACAGAGAGAGAGAGGAACATTGATCAGCTGTAGGAACAGAGAGAGAGAGGAACATTGATCAGCTGTAAGAACAGAGAGAGGAACATTGATCAGCTGTAGGAACAGAGAGAGAGAGGAACATTGATCAGCTGTAGGAACAGAGAGAGGAACATTGATCAGCTGTAGGAACAGAGAGAGAGAGGAACATTGATCAGCTGTAGGAACAGAGAGAGAGAGAGGAACATTGATCAGCTGTAGGAACAGAGAGAGGAACATTCATCAGCTGCAGGAACAGAGAGAGAGAGGAACATTGATCAGCTGTAGGAACAGAGAGAGGAACATTGATCAGCTGCAGGAACAGAGAGAGGAACATTGATCATCTGTAGGAACAGAGAGAGAGGAACATTGATCAGCTGTAGGAACAGAGAGAGGGGAACATTGATCAGCTGTAGGAACAGAGAGAGAGGAACATTGATCGGCTGCAGGAACAGAGAGAAGAACATTGATCAACTGTAGGAACAGAGAGAGAGGAACATAGATCAGCTGCAGGAACAGAGAGAGAGGAACATTGATCAGCTGTAGGAACAGAGAGAGAGGGGAACATTGATCAGCTGTAGGAACAGAGAGAGGAACATTGATCAGCTGCAGGAACAGAGAGAGAGGAACATTGATCAGCTGCAGGAACAGAGAGAGAGGAATATTGATCAGCTGTAGGAACAGAGAGAGAGGAACATTAATCAGCTGTAGGAACAGTGAGAGGAACATTGATCAGCTGCAGGAACAGAGAGAGAGGAACATTGATCAGCTGTAGGAACAGTGAGAGGAACATTGATCAGCTGTAGGAACAGAGAGAGGAACATTGATCAGCTGTAGTAACAGAGAGAGGGGAACATTGATCAGCTGTAGGAACAGAGAGAGAGGAACATTGATCAGCTGTAGGAACAGAGGGAGAGGAACATTGATCAGCTGCAGGAACCGAGAGAGAGGAACTTTGATCAGCTGTAGGAACAGAGAGAGAGGAACATTGATCAGCTGTAGGAACAGAGAGAGGAACATTGATCAGCTGTAGGAACAGAGAGAGAGGAACATTGATCAGCTCTAGGAACAGAGAGAGGAACATTGATCAGCTGTAGGAACAGAGAGTGAGGAACATTGATCAGCTGCAGGATCAGAGAGAGGAACATTGATCAGCTGTAGGAACAGAGAGAGAGGAACATTGATCAGCTGTAGGAACAGAGAGAGAGGAACATTGATCAGCTGTAGGAACAGAAGGAGATGAACATTGATCAGCTGCAGGAACAGAGAGAGAGGAACATTGATCAGCTGTAGGAACAGAGAGAGGAACATTGATCAGCTGCAGGAACAGAGAGAGGAACATTGATCAGCTGTAGGAACAGAGAGAGAGAGGAACATTGATCAGCTGTAGGAACAGAGAGAGAGAGGAACATTGATCAGCTGTAAGAACAGAGAGAGGAACACTGATCAGCTGTAGGAACAGAGAGAGAGAGGAACATTGATCAGCTGTAGGAACAGAGAGAGGAACATTGATCAGCTGTAGGAACAGAGAGAGAGAGGAACATTGATCAGCTGTAGGAACAGAGAGAGAGAGAGGAACATTGATCAGCTGTAGGAACAGAGAGAGGAACATTCATCAGCTGCAGGAACAGAGAGAGAGAGGAACATTGATCAGCTGTAGGAACAGAGAGAGGAACATTGATCAGCTGCAGGAACAGAGAGAGGAACATTGATCATCTGTAGGAACAGAGAGAGAGGAACATTGATCAGCTGTAGGAACAGAGAGAGGGGAACATTGATCAGCTGTAGGAACAGAGAGAGAGGAACATTGATCGGCTGCAGGAACAGAGAGAAGAACATTGATCAACTGTAGGAACAGAGAGAGAGGAACATAGATCAGCTGCAGGAACAGAGAGAGAGGAACATTGATCAGCTGTAGGAACAGAGAGAGAGGGGAACATTGATCAGCTGTAGGAACAGAGAGAGGAACATTGATCAGCTGCAGGAACAGAGAGAGAGGAACATTGATCAGCTGCAGGAACAGAGAGAGAGGAATATTGATCAGCTGTAGGAACAGAGAGAGAGGAACATTAATCAGCTGTAGGAACAGTGAGAGGAACATTGATCAGCTGCAGGAACAGAGAGAGAGGAACATTGATCAGCTGTAGGAACAGTGAGAGGAACATTGATCAGCTGTAGGAACAGAGAGAGGAACATTGATCAGCTGTAGTAACAGAGAGAGGGGAACATTGATCAGCTGTAGGAACAGTGAGAGGAACATTGATCAGCTGTAGGAACAGAGAGAGGAACATTGATAAGCTGTAGGAACAGAGAGAGGGGAACATTGATCAGCTGTAGGAACAGTGAGAGGAACATTGATCAGCTGCAGGAACAGAGAGAGAGGAACATTGATCAGCTGTAGTAACAGAGAGAGAGGAACATTGATCAGCTGTAGGAACAGAGAGAGGAACATTGATCAGCTGTAGGAACAGAGAGAGAGGAACATTGATCAGCTCTAGGAACAGAGAGAGGAACATTGATCAGCTGTAGGAACAGAGAGAGGAACATTGATCAGCTGTAGGAACAGAGAGAGAGGAACATTGATCAGCTGTAGGAACAGAGAGAGAGGAACATTGATCAGCTCTAGGAACAGAGGGAGAGGAACATTGATCAGCTGCAGGAACAGAGAGAGAGGAACATTGATCAGCTGTAGGAACAGAGAGAGAGGAATATTGATCAGCTGTAGGAACCGAGAGAGGAACATTGATCAGCTGTAGGAACAGAGAGAGAGGAACATTGATCAGCTGTAGGAACAGAGACAGGAACATTGATCAGCTGTAGGAACAGAGAGAGAGGAACATTGATCAGCTGTAGGAACAGAGAGAGAGGAACATTGATCAGCTGTAGGAACAGAGAGAGGAACATTGATCAGCTGTAGGAACAGAGAGAGAGGAACATTGATCAGCTGTAGGAACAGAGAGAGAGGAACATTGATCAGCTGTAGTAACAGAGGGAGAGGAACATTGATCAGCTGCAGGAACAGAGAGAGAGGAACATTGATCAGCTGTAGGAACAGAGAGAGGAACATTGATCAGCTGTAGGAACAGAGAGAGGAACATTGATCAGCTGTAGGAACAGAGAGAGAGAGGAACATTGATCAGCTGTAGGAACAGAGAGAGAGAGGAACATTGATCAGCTGTAAGAACAGAGAGAGGAACATTGATCAGCTGTAGGAACAGAGAGAGAGAGGAACATTGATCAGCTGTAGGAACAGAGAGAGGAACATTGATCAGCTGTAGGAACAGAGAGAGAGAGGAACATTGATCAGCTGTAGGAACAGAGAGAGAGAGAGGAACATTGATCAGCTGTAGGAACAGAGAGAGGAACATTGATCAGCTGCAGGAACAGAGAGAGAGAGGAACATTGATCAGCTGTAGGAACAGAGAGAGGAACATTGATCAGCTGCAGGAACAGAGAGAGGAACATTGATCAACTGTAGGAACAGAGAGAGAGGAACATTGATCAGCTGTAGGAACAGAGAGAGGGGAACATTGATCAGCTGTAGGAACAGAGAGAGAGGAACATTGATCAGCTGCAGGAACAGAGAGAGGAACATTGATCAACTGTAGGAACAGAGAGAGAGGAACATAGATCAGCTGCAGGAACAGAGAGAGAGGAACATTGATCAGCTGTAGGAACAGAGAGAGAGGGGAACATTGATCAGCTGCAGGAACAGAGAGAGAGGAACATTGATCAGCTTTAGTAACAGAGAGAGAGGAACATTGATCAGCTGTAGGAACAGAGAGAGGAACATTGATCAGCTGTAGGAACAGAGAGAGAGGAACATTGATCAGCTCTAGGAACAGAGAGAGGAACATTGATCAGCTGTAGGAACAGAGAGAGGAACATTGATCAGCTGTAGGAACAGAGAGAGAGGAACATTGATCAGCTGTAGGAACAGAGAGAGAGGAACATTGATCAGCTGTAGGAACAGAGGGAGAGGAACATTGATTAGCTGCAGGAACAGAGAGAGAGGAACATTGATCAGCTGTAGGAACAGAGAGAGAGGAATATTGATCAGCTGTAGGAACCGAGAGAGGAACATTGATCAGCTGTAGGAACAGAGAGAGAGGAACATTGATCAGCTGTAGGAACAGAGACAGGAACATTGATCAGCTGTAGGAACAGAGAGAGAGGAACATTGATCAGCTGTAGGAACAGTGAGAGGAACATTGATCAGCTGTTGGAACAGAGAGAGAGGAACAATGATCAGCTGTAGGAACAGAGAG
Source organism: Heterodontus francisci (assembly GCF_036365525.1). Lineage (NCBI taxonomy): Eukaryota > Metazoa > Chordata > Chondrichthyes > Heterodontiformes > Heterodontidae > Heterodontus > Heterodontus francisci. The sequence goes on from NC_090373.1 coordinate 182,130,196, forward strand.
AGAGGAACATTGATCAGCTGTAGGAACAGAGAGAGGAACATTGATCAGCTGCAGGAACAGAGAGAGAGGAACATTGATCAGCTGTAGGAACAGAGAGAGAGGAACATTGATCAGCTGCAGGAACAGAGAGAGAGGAACATTGATCAGCTGAAGGAACAGAGAGAGACGAACATTGATCAGCTGCAGGAACAGAGAGAGGAACATTGATCAGCTGTAGGAACAGAGAGAGAGGAACATTGATCAGCTGTAGGAACAGAGAGAGAGGAACATTGATCAGCTGTAGGAACAGAGAGAGAGGAACATTGATCAGCTGCAGGAACAGAGAGAGAGGAATATTGATCAGCTGTAGGAACAGAGAGAGAGGAACATTGATCAGCTGCAGGAACAGAGAGAGAGGAACATTGATCAGCTGTAGGAACAGAGAGAGAGGAACATTGATCAGCTGCAGGAACAGAGAGAGAGGAACATTGATCAGCTGTAGGAACAGAGAGAGACGAACATTGATCAGCTGCAGGAACAGAGAGATGAACATTGATCAGCTGTAGGAACAGAGAGAGAGGAACATTGATCAGCTGTAGGAACAGAGAGAGAGGAACATTGATCAGCTGCAGGAACAGAGAGAGAGGAATATTGATCAGCTGTAGGAACAGAGAGAGAGGAACATTGATCAGCTGTAGGAACAGAGAGAGAGGAACATTGATCAGCTGTAGGAACAGAGAGAGGAACATTGATCAGCTGTAGGAACAGAGAGAGAGAGGAACATTGATCAGCTGTAGGAACAGAGAGAGGAACATTGATCAGCTGTAGGAACAGAGAGAGAGAGGAACATTGATCAGCTGTAGGAACAGAGAGAGAGAGAGGAACATTGATCAGCTGTCGGAACAGAGAGAGGAACATTGATCAGCTGCAGGAACAGAGAGAGAGAGGAACATTGATCAGCTGTAGGAACAGAGAGAGGAACATTGATCAGCTGCAGGAACAGAGAGAGGAACATTGATCAACTGTAGGAACAGAGAGAGAGGAACATTGATCAGCTGTAGGAACAGAGAGAGGGGAACATTGATCAGCTGTAGGAACAGAGAGAGAGGAACATTGATCAGCTGCAGGAACAGAGAGAGGAACATTGATCAACTGTAGGAACAGAGAGAGAGGAACATAGATCAGCTGCAGGAACAGAGAGAGAGGAACATTGATCAGCTGTAGGAACAGAGAGTGAGGGGAACATTGATCAGCTGTAGGAACAGAGAGAGGAACATTGATCAGCTGCAGGAACAGAGAGAGAGGAATATTGATCAGCTGTAGGAACAGAGAGAGAGGAACATTGATCAGCTGTAGGAACAGTGAGAGGAACATTGATCAGCTGCAGGAACAGAGAGAGAGGAACATTGATCAGCTGTAGGAACAGTGAGAGGAACATTGATCAGCTGTAGGAACAGAGAGAGGAACATTGATCAGCTGTAGGAACAGAGAGAGGGGAACATTGATCAGCTGTAGGAACAGTGAGAGGAACATTAATCAGCTGCAGGAACAGAGAGAGAGCAACATTGATCGGCTGTAGGAACAGTGAGAGGAACATTGATCAGCTGTAGGAACAGAGAGAGGAACATTGATCAGCTGCAGGAACAGAGAGAGAGGAACATTGATCAGCTGTAGGAACAGTGAGAGGAACATTGATCAGCTGTAGGAACAGAGAGAGGAACATTGATCAGCTGTAGGAACAGAGAGAGGGGAACATTGATCAGCTGTAGGAACAGTGAGAGGAACATTGATCAGCTGCAGGAACAGAGAGAGAGCAACATTGATCGGCTGTAGGAACAGAGAGAGGGGAACATTGATCAGCTGTAGGAACAGTGAGAGGAACATTGATCAGCTGCAGGAACAGAGAGAGAGGAACATTGATCAGCTGTAGTAACAGAGAGAGAGGAACATTGATCAGCTGTAGGAACAGAGAGAGGAACATTGATCAGCTGTAGGAACAGAGAGAGAGGAACATTGATCAGCTCTAGGAACAGAGAGAGGAACATTGATCAGCTGTAGGAACAGAGAGAGGGGAACATTGATCAGCTGTAGGAACAGTGAGAGGAACATTGATCAGCTGCAGGAACAGAGAGAGAGGAACATTGATCGGCTGTAGGAACAGTGAGAGGAACATTGATCAGCTGTAGGAACAGAGAGAGGAACATTGATAAGCTGTAGGAACAGAGAGAGGGGAACATTGATCAGCTGTAGGAACAGTGAGAGGAACATTGATCAGCTGCAGGAACAGAGAGAGAGGAACATTGATCAGCTGTAGTAACAGAGAGAGAGGAACATTGATTAGCTGTAGGAACAGAGAGAGAGGAACATTGATCAGCTGTAGGAACAGAGGGAGAGGAACATTGATCAGCTGCAGGAACAGAGAGAGAGGAACATTGATCAGCTGTAGGAACATAGAGAGAGGAATATTGATCAGCTGTAGGAACCGAGAGAGGAACATTGATCAGCTGTAGGAACAGAGAGAGAGGAACATTGATCAGCTGTAGGAACAGAGACAGGAACATTGATCAGCTGTAGGAACAGAGAGAGAGGAACATTGATCAGCTGTAGGAACAGTGAGAGGAACATTGATCAGCTGCAGGAACAGAGAGAGAGGAACAATGATCAGCTGTAGGAACAGAGAGAGAGGAACATTGATCAGCTGTAGGAACAGAGAGAGGAACATTGATCAGCTGCAGGAACAGAGAGAGAGGAACATTGATCAGCTGTAGGAACAGAGAGAGAGGAACATTGATCAGCTGCAGGAACAGAGAGAGAGGAACATTGATCAGCTGCAGGAACAGAGAGAGACGAACATTGATCAGCTGCAGGAACAGAGAGAGAGGAACATTGATCAGCTGTAGGAACAGAGAGAGAGGAACATTGATCAGCTGTAGGAACAGAGAGAGAGGAACATTGATCAGCTGCAGGAACAGAGAGAGAGGAATATTGATCAGCTGTAGGAACAGAGAGAGAGGAACATTGATCAGCTGCAGGAACAGAGTGAGAGGAACATTGATCAGCTGTAGGAACAGAGAGAGAGGAACATTGATCAGCTGCATGAACAGAGAGAGAGGAACATTGATCAGCTGCAGGAACAGAGAGAGAGGAATATTGATCAGCTGCAGGAACAGAGAGAGACGAACATTGATCAGCTGCAGGAACAGAGAGAGGAACATTGATCAGCTGTAGGAACAGAGAGAGAGGAACATTGATCAGCTGTAGGAACAGAGAGAGAGGAACATTGATCAGCTGCAGGAACAGAGAGAGAGGAATATTGATCAGCTGTAGGAACAGAGAGAGCAACATTGATCAGCTGTAGGAACAGAGAGAGGAAAATTGATCAGCTGTAGGAACAGAGAGAGAGGAACATTGATCAGCTGTAGGAACAGAGAGAGGAACATTGATCAGCTGTAGGAACAGAGAGAGGAACATTGATCAGCTGTAGGAACAGAGAGAGAGGAACATTGATCAGCTGTGGGAACAGAGAGAGGAACATTGATCAGCTATAGGAACAGAGAGAGGGGAACATTGATCAGCTGTAGGAACAGAGAGAGAGGAACATTGATCAGCTGCAGGAACAGAGAGAGAGGAACATTGATCAGCTGTAGGAACAGAGAGAGGAACATTGATCAGCTGTAGGAACAGAGAGAGAGAGGAACATTGATCAGCTGTAGGAACAGAGAGAGGAAGGATGATCAGCTGTAGGAACAGAGAGAGAGAGGAACATTGATCAGCTGTAGGAACAGAGAGAGAGGAACATTGATCAGCTGTCGGAACAGAGAGAGGAACATTGATCAGCTGCAGGAACAGAGAGAGGAACATTGATCAACTGTAGGAACAGAGAGAGGGGAACATTGATCAGCTGAAGGAACAGAGAGAGAGGAATATTGATCAGCTGTAGGAACAGAGAGAGGAACATTGATCAGCTGTAGGAACAGAGAGAGAGGAACATTGATCAGCTCTAGGAACAGAGAGAGGAACATTGATCAGCTGTAGGAACAGAGAGAGAGGAACATTGATCAGCTGTAGGAACAGAGAGAGGAACATTGATCAGCTGTAGGAACAGAGAGAGGAACATTGATAAGCTGTAGGAACAGAGAGAGGGGAACATTGATCAGCTGTAGGAACAGTGAGAGGAACATTGATCAGCTGCAGGAACAGAGAGAGAGGAACATTGATCAGCTGTAGGAACAGAGAGAGAGGAACATTGATCAGCTGTAGGAACAGAGAGAGGAACATTGATCAGCTGTAGGAACAGAGAGAGAGGAACATTGATCAGCTCTAGGAACAGAGAGAGGAACATTGATCAGCTGTAGGAACAGAGAGAGAGGAACATTGATCAGCTGTAGGAACAGAGAGAGAGAGGAACATTGATCAGCTGTAGGAACAGAGAGAGAGAGGAACATTGATCAGCTGTAGGAACAGAGAGAGGAACATTGATCAGCTGTAGGAACAGAGAGAGAGAGGAACATTGATCAGCTGTAGGAACAGAGAGAGGAACATTGATCAGCTGTAGGAACAGAGAGAGAGAGGAACATTGATCAGCTGTAGGAACAGAGAGAGAGAGAGGAACATTGATCAGCTGTAGGAACAGAGAGAGGAACATTGATCAGCTGCAGGAACAGAGAGAGAGAGGAACATTGATCAGCTGTAGGAACAGAGAGAGGAACATTGATCAGCTGCAGGAACAGAGAGAGGAACATTGATCAACTGTAGGAACAGAGAGAGGGGAACATTGATCAGCTGTAGGAACAGAGAGAGAGGAACATTGATCAGCTGTAGGAACAGAGAGAGGGGAACATTGATCAGCTGTAGGAACAGAGAGAGAGGAACATTGATCAGCTGCAGGAACAGAGAGAGGAACATTGATCAACTGTAGGAACAGAGAGAGAGGAACATTGATCAGCTGCAGGAACAGAGAGAGAGGAACATTTATCAGCTGTAGGAACAGAGAGAGAGGGGAACATTGATCAGCTGTAGGAACAGAGAGAGGAACATTGATCAGCTGCAGGAACAGAGAGAGAGGAACATTGATCAGCTGCAGGAACAGAGAGAGAGGAATATTGATCAGCTGTAGGAACAGAGAGAGAGGAACATTGATCAGCTGTAGGAACAGTGAGAGGAACATTGATCAGCTGCAGGAACAGAGAGAGAGGAACATTGATCAGCTGTAGGAACAGTGAGAGGAACATTGATCAGCTGTTGGAACAGAGAGAGGAACATTGATCAGCTGTAGGAACAGAGAGAGGGGAACATTGATCAGCTGTAGGAACAGTAGGAGGAACATTGATCAGCTGCAGGAACAGAGAGAGAGGAACATTGATCGGCTGTAGGAACAGTGAGAGGAACATTGATCAGCTGTAGGAACAGAGAGAGGAACATTGATAAGCTGTAGGAACAGAGAGAGGGGAACATTGATCAGCTGTAGGAACAGTGAGAGGAACATTGATCAGCTGCAGGAACAGAGAGAGAGGAACATTGATCAGCTGTAGTAACAGAGAGAGAGGAACATTGATCAGCTGTAGGAACAGAGAGAGGAATATTGATCAGCTGTAGGAACAGAGAGAGAGGAACATTGATCAGCTGTAGGAACAGTGAGAGGAACATTGATCAGCTGCAGGAACAGAGAGAGAGGAACATTGATCAGCTGTAGGAACAGTGAGAGGAACATTGATCAGCTGTTGGAACAGAGAGAGGAACATTGATCAGCTGTAGGAACAGAGAGAGGGGAACATTGATCAGCTGTAGGAACAGTAGGAGGAACATTGATCAGCTGCAGGAACAGAGAGAGAGGAACATTGATCGGCTGTAGGAACAGTGAGAGGAACATTGATCAGCTGTAGGAACAGAGAGAGGAACATTGATAAGCTGTAGGAACAGAGAGAGGAACATTGATCAGCTCTAGGAACAGAGAGAGGAACATTGATCAGCTGTAGGAACAGAGAGAGAGGAACATTGATCAGCTGTAGGAACAGAGAGAGAGAGGAACATTGATCAGCTGTAGGAACAGAGAGAGAGAGGAACATTGATCAGCTGTAGGAACAGAGAGAGGAACATTGATCAGCTGTAGGAACAGAGAGAGAGAGGAACATTGATCAGCTGTAGGAACAGAGAGAGGAACATTGATCAGCTGTAGGAACAGAGAGAGAGAGGAACATTGATCAGCTGTAGGAACAGAGAGAGAGAGAGGAACATTGATCAGCTGTAGGAACAGAGAGAGGAACATTGATCAGCTGCAGGAACAGAGAGAGAGAGGAACATTGATCAGCTGTAGGAACAGAGAGAGGAACATTGATCAGCTGCAGGAACAGAGAGAGGAACATTGATCAACTGTAGGAACAGAGAGAGGGGAACATTGATCAGCTGTAGGAACAGAGAGAGAGGAACATTGATCAGCTGTAGGAACAGAGAGAGGGGAACATTGATCAGCTGTAGGAACAGAGAGAGAGGAACATTGATCAGCTGCAGGAACAGAGAGAGGAACATTGATCAACTGTAGGAACAGAGAGAGAGGAACATTGATCAGCTGCAGGAACAGAGAGAGAGGAACATTGATCAGCTGTAGGAACAGAGAGAGAGGGGAACATTGATCAGCTGTAGGAACAGAGAGAGGAACATTGATCAGCTGCAGGAACAGAGAGAGAGGAACATTGATCAGCTGCAGGAACAGAGAGAGAGGAATATTGATCAGCTGTAGGAACAGAGAGAGAGGAACATTGATCAGCTGTAGGAACAGTGAGAGGAACATTGATCAGCTGCAGGAACAGAGAGAGAGGAACATTGATCAGCTGTAGGAACAGTGAGAGGAACATTGATCAGCTGTTGGAACAGAGAGAGGAACATTGATCAGCTGTAGGAACAGAGAGAGGGGAACATTGATCAGCTGTAGGAACAGTAGGAGGAACATTGATCAGCTGCAGGAACAGAGAGAGAGGAACATTGATCGGCTGTAGGAACAGTGAGAGGAACATTGATCAGCTGTAGGAACAGAGAGAGGAACATTGATAAGCTGTAGGAACAGAGAGAGGGGAACATTGATCAGCTGTAGGAACAGTGAGAGGAACATTGATCAGCTGCAGGAACAGAGAGAGAGGAACATTGATCAGCTGTAGTAACAGAGAGAGAGGAACATTGATCAGCTGTAGGAACAGAGAGAGGAACATTGATCAGCTGTAGGAACAGAGAGAGAGGAACATTGATCAGCTCTAGGAACAGAGAGAGGAACATTGATCAGCTGCAGGAACAGAGAGAGGAACATTGATCAACTGTAGGAACAGAGAGAGAGGAACATTGATCAGCTGCAGGAACAGAGAGAGAGGAACATTGATCAGCTGTAGGAACAGAGAGAGAGCGGAACATTGATCAGCTGTAGGAACAGAGAGAGGAACATTGATCAGCTGCAGGAACAGAGAGAGAGGAACATTGATCAGCTGCAGGAACAGAGAGAGAGGAATATTGATCAGCTGTAGGAACAGAGAGAGAGGAACATTGATCAGCTGTAGGAACAGTGAGAGGAACATTGATCAGCTGCAGGAACAGAGAGAGAGGAACATTGATCAGCTGTAGGAACAGTGAGAGGAACATTGATCAGCTGTTGGAACAGAGAGAGGAACATTGATCAGCTGTAGGAACAGAGAGAGGGGAACATTGATCAGCTGTAGGAACAGTAGGAGGAACATTGATCAGCTGCAGGAACAGAGAGAGAGGAACATTGATCGGCTGTAGGAACAGTGAGAGGAACATTGATCAGCTGTAGGAACAGAGAGAGGAACATTGATAAGCTGTAGGAACAGAGAGAGGGGAACATTGATCAGCTGTAGGAACAGAGAGAGGAACATTGATCAGCTGTAGGAACAGAGAGAGAGGAACATTGATCAGCTGTAGGAACAGAGAGAGAGGAACATTGATCAGCTGTAGGAACAGAGAGAGAGGAACATTGATCAGCTGTAGGAACAGAGGGAGAGGAACATTGATCAGCTGCAGGAACAGAGAGAGAGGAACATTGATCAGCTGTAGGAACAGAGAGAGAGGATAATTGATCAGCTGTAGGAACCGAGAGAGGAACATTGATCAGCTGTAGGAACAGAGAGAGAGGAACATTGATCAACTGTAGGAACAGAGACAGGAACATTGATCAGCTGTAGGAAGAGAGAGAGAGTAACATTGATCAGCTGTAGGAACAGTGAGAGGAACATTGATCAGCTGCAGGAACAGAGAGAGAGGAACAATGATCAGCTGTAGGAACAGAGAGAGAGGAACATTGATCAGCTGTAGGAACAGAGAGAGGAACATTGATCAGCTGCAGGAACAGAGAGAGAGGAACATTGATCAGCTGTAGGAACAGAGAGAGAGGAACATTGATCAGCTGCAGGAACAGAGAGAGAGGAACATTGATCAGCTGAAGGAACAGAGAGAGACGAACATTGATCAGCTGCAGGAACAGAGAGAGGAACATTGATCAGCTGTAGGAACAGAGAGAGAGGAACATTGATCAGCTGTAGGAACAGAGAGAGAGGAACATTGATCAGCTGTAGGAACAGAGAGAGAGGAACATTGATCAGCTGCAGGAACAGAGAGAGAGGAATATTGATCAGCTGTAGGAACAGAGAGAGAGGAACATTGATCAGCTGCAGGAACAGAGAGAGAGGAACATTGATCAGCTGTAGGAACAGAGAGAGAGGAACATTGATCAGCTGCAGGAACAGAGAGAGAGGAACATTGATCAGCTGTAGGAACAGAGAGAGAGGAACATTGATCAGCTGCAGGAACAGAGAGAGAGGAATATTGATCAGCTGTAGGAACAGAGAGAGACGAACATTGATCAGCTGCAGGCACAGAGAGAGGAACATTGATCAGCTGTAGGAACAGAGAGAGAGGAACATTGATCAGCTGTAGGAACAGAGAGAGAGGAACATTGATCAGCTGCAGGAACAGAGAGAGAGGAATATTGATCAGCTGTAGGAACAGAGAGAGCAACATTGATCAGCTGTAGGAACAGAGAGAGAGAGGAACATTGATCAGCTGTAGGAACAGAGAGAGGAACATTGATCAGCTGTAGGAACAGAGAGAGAGAGGAACATTGATCAGCTGTAGGAACAGAGAGAGGAACATTGATCAGCTGTAGGAACAGAGAGAGAGAGGAACATTGATCAGCTGTAGGAACAGAGAGAGAGAGAGGAACATTGATCAGCTGTAGGAACAGAGAGAGGAACATTGATCAGCTGCAGGAACAGAGAGAGAGAGGAACATTGATCAGCTGTAGGAACAGAGAGAGGAACATTGATCAGCTGCAGGAACAGAGAGAGGAACATTGATCAACTGTAGGAACAGAGAGAGGGGAACATTGATCAGCTGTAGGAACAGAGAGAGAGGAACATTGATCAGCTGTAGGAACAGAGAGAGGGGAACATTGATCAGCTGTAGGAACAGAGAGAGAGGAACATTGATCAGCTGCAGGAACAGAGAGAGGAACATTGATCAACTGTAGGAACAGAGAGAGAGGAACATTGATCAGCTGCAGGAACAGAGAGAGAGGAACATTGATCAGCTGTAGGAACAGAGAGAGAGGGGAACATTGATCAGCTGTAGGAACAGAGAGAGGAACATTGATCAGCTGCAGGAACAGAGAGAGAGGAACATTGATCAGCTGCAGGAACAGAGAGAGAGGAATATTGATCAGCTGTAGGAACAGAGAGAGAGGAACATTGATCAGCTGTAGGAACAGTGAGAGGAACATTGATCAGCTGCAGGAACAGAGAGAGAGGAACATTGATCAGCTGTAGGAACAGTGAGAGGAACATTGATCAGCTGTTGGAACAGAGAGAGGAACATTGATCAGCTGTAGGAACAGAGAGAGGGGAACATTGATCAGCTGTAGGAACAGTAGGAGGAACATTGATCAGCTGCAGGAACAGAGAGAGAGGAACATTGATCGGCTGTAGGAACAGTGAGAGGAACATTGATCAGCTGTAGGAACAGAGAGAGGAACATTGATAAGCTGTAGGAACAGAGAGAGGGGAACATTGATCAGCTGTAGGAACAGTGAGAGGAACATTGATCAGCTGCAGGAACAGAGAGAGAGGAACATTGATCAGCTGTAGTAACAGAGAGAGAGGAACATTGATCAGCTGTAGGAACAGAGAGAGGAACATTGATCAGCTGTAGGAACAGAGAGAGAGGAACATTGATCAGCTCTAGGAACAGAGAGAGGAACATTGATCAGCTGCAGGAACAGAGAGAGGAACATTGATCAACTGTAGGAACAGAGAGAGAGGAACATTGATCAGCTGCAGGAACAGAGAGAGAGGAACATTGATCAGCTGTAGGAACAGAGAGAGAGCGGAACATTGATCAGCTGTAGGAACAGAGAGAGGAACATTGATCAGCTGCAGGAACAGAGAGAGAGGAACATTGATCAGCTGCAGGAACAGAGAGAGAGGAATATTGATCAGCTGTAGGAACAGAGAGAGAGGAACATTGATCAGCTGTAGGAACAGTGAGAGGAACATTGATCAGCTGCAGGAACAGAGAGAGAGGAACATTGATCAGCTGTAGGAACAGTGAGAGGAACATTGATCAGCTGTTGGAACAGAGAGAGGAACATTGATCAGCTGTAGGAACAGAGAGAGGGGAACATTGATCAGCTGTAGGAACAGTAGGAGGAACATTGATCAGCTGCAGGAACAGAGAGAGAGGAACATTGATCGGCTGTAGGAACAGTGAGAGGAACATTGATCAGCTGTAGGAACAGAGAGAGGAACATTGATAAGCTGTAGGAACAGAGAGAGGGGAACATTGATCAGCTGTAGGAACAGAGAGAGGAACATTGATCAGCTGTAGGAACAGAGAGAGAGGAACATTGATCAGCTGTAGGAACAGAGAGAGAGGAACATTGATCAGCTGTAGGAACAGAGAGAGAGGAACATTGATCAGCTGTAGGAACAGAGGGAGAGGAACATTGATCAGCTGCAGGAACAGAGAGAGAGGAACATTGATCAGCTGTAGGAACAGAGAGAGAGGATAATTGATCAGCTGTAGGAACCGAGAGAGGAACATTGATCAGCTGTAGGAACAGAGAGAGAGGAACATTGATCAACTGTAGGAACAGAGACAGGAACATTGATCAGCTGTAGGAAGAGAGAGAGAGTAACATTGATCAGCTGTAGGAACAGTGAGAGGAACATTGATCAGCTGCAGGAACAGAGAGAGAGGAACAATGATCAGCTGTAGGAACAGAGAGAGAGGAACATTGATCAGCTGTAGGAACAGAGAGAGGAACATTGATCAGCTGCAGGAACAGAGAGAGAGGAACATTGATCAGCTGTAGGAACAGAGAGAGAGGAACATTGATCAGCTGCAGGAACAGAGAGAGAGGAACATTGATCAGCTGAAGGAACAGAGAGAGACGAACATTGATCAGCTGCAGGAACAGAGAGAGGAACATTGATCAGCTGTAGGAACAGAGAGAGAGGAACATTGATCAGCTGTAGGAACAGAGAGAGAGGAACATTGATCAGCTGTAGGAACAGAGAGAGAGGAACATTGATCAGCTGCAGGAACAGAGAGAGAGGAATATTGATCAGCTGTAGGAACAGAGAGAGAGGAACATTGATCAGCTGCAGGAACAGAGAGAGAGGAACATTGATCAGCTGTAGGAACAGAGAGAGAGGAACATTGATCAGCTGCAGGAACAGAGAGAGAGGAACATTGATCAGCTGTAGGAACAGAGAGAGAGGAACATTGATCAGCTGCAGGAACAGAGAGAGAGGAATATTGATCAGCTGTAGGAACAGAGAGAGACGAACATTGATCAGCTGCAGGCACAGAGAGAGGAACATTGATCAGCTGTAGGAACAGAGAGAGAGGAACATTGATCAGCTGTAGGAACAGAGAGAGAGGAACATTGATCAGCTGCAGGAACAGAGAGAGAGGAATATTGATCAGCTGTAGGAACAGAGAGAGCAACATTGATCAGCTGCAGGAACAGAGAGAGAGAGGAACATTGATCAGCTGTAGGAACAGAGAGAGGAACATTGATCAGCTGCAGGAACAGAGAGAGGAACATTGATCAACTGTAGGAACAGAGAGAGGGGAACATTGATCAGCTGTAGGAACAGAGAGAGAGGAACATTGATCAGCTGTAGGAACAGAGAGAGGGGAACATTGATCAGCTGTAGGAACAGAGAGAGAGGAACATTGATCAGCTGCAGGAACAGAGAGAGGAACATTGATCAACTGTAGGAACAGAGAGAGAGGAACATTGATCAGCTGCAGGAACAGAGAGAGAGGAACATTGATCAGCTGTAGGAACAGAGAGAGAGGGGAACATTGATCAGCTGTAGGAACAGAGAGAGGAACATTGATCAGCTGCAGGAACAGAGAGAGAGGAACATTGATCAGCTGCAGGAACAGAGAGAGAGGAATATTGATCAGCTGTAGGAACAGAGAGAGAGGAACATTGATCAGCTGTAGGAACAGTGAGAGGAACATTGATCAGCTGCAGGAACAGAGAGAGAGGAACATTGATCAGCTGTAGGAACAGTGAGAGGAACATTGATCAGCTGTAGGAACAGAGAGAGGAACATTGATCAGCTGTAGGAACAGAGAGAGGGGAACATTGATCAGCTGTAGGAACAGTGAGAGGAACATTGATCAGCTGCAGGAACAGAGAGAGAGGAACATTGATCGGCTGTAGGAACAGTGAGAGGAACATTGATCAGCTGTAGGAACAGAGAGAGGAACATTGATAAGCTGTAGGAACAGAGAGAGGGGAACATTGATCAGCTGTAGGTACAGTGAGAGGAACATTGATCAGCTGCAGGAACAGAGAGAGAGGAACTTTGATCAGCTGTAGTAACAGAAAGAGAGGAACATTGATCAGCTGTAGGAACAGAGAGAGGAACATTGATCAGCTGTAGGAACAGAGAGAGAGGAACATTGATCAGCTCTAGGAACAGAGAGAGGAACATTGATCAGCTGTAGGAACAGAGAGAGGAACATTGATCAGCTGTAGGAACAGAGAGAGAGGAACATTGATCAGCTGTAGGAACAGAGAGAGAGGAACATTGATCAGCTGTAGGAACAGAGGGAGAGGAACATTGATCAGCTGCAGGAACAGAGAGAGAGGAACATTGATCAGCTGCAGGAACAGAGAGAGAGGATAATTGATCAGCTGTAGGAACCGAGAGAGGAACATTGATCAGCTGTAGGAACAGAGAGAGAGGAACATTGATCAGCTGTAGGAACAGAGACAGGAACATTGATCAGCTGTAGGAACAGAGAGAGAGGAACATTGATCAGCTGTAGGAACAGTGAGAGGAACATTGATCAGCTGTAGGAACAGAGAGAGAGGAACATTGATCAGCTGCAGGAACAGAGAGAGAGGAACATTGATCAGCTGTAGGAACAGAGAGAGAGGAACATTGATCAGCTGCAGGAACAGAGAGAGAGGAACATTGATCAGCTGTAGGAACAGAGAGAGAGGAACATTGATCAGCTGCAGGAACAGAGAGAGAGGAATATTGATCAGCTGTAGGAACAGAGAGAGACGAACATTGATCAGCTGCAGGAACAGAGAGAGGAACATTGATCAGCTGTAGGAACAGAGAGAGAGGAACATTGATCAGCTGTAGGAACAGAGAGAGAGGAACATTGATCAGCTGCAGGAACAGAGAGAGAGGAATAGTGATCAGCTGTAGGAACAGAGAGAGCAACATTGATCAGCTGTAGGAACAGAGAGAGGAACATTGATCAGCTGTAGATACAGAGAGAGAGGAACATTGATCAGCTGTCGGAACAGAGAGAGGAACATTGATCAGCTGTAGGAACAGAGAGAGGAACATTGATCAGCTGTAGGAACAGAGAGAGAGGAACATTGATCAGCTGTGGGAACAGAGAGAGGAACATTGATCAGCTGTAGGAACAGAGAGAGAGGAACATTGATCAGCTGTAGGAACAGAGAGAGGAACATTGATCAGCTGAAGGAACAGAGAGAGACGAACATTGATCAGCTGTAGGAACAGAGAGAGGAACATTGATCAGCTGTAGGAACAGAGAGAGAGGAACATTGATCAGCTGAAGGAACAGAGAGAGAGGAACATTGATCAGCTGTAGGAACAGAGAGAGAGGAACATTGATCAGCTGTAGGAACAGAGGGAGAGGAACATTGATCAGCTGCAGGAACGGAGAGAGAGGAACATTGATCAGCTGTAGGAACAGAGAGAGAGGAACATTGATCAGCTGTAGGAACAGAGAGAGGAACATTGATCAGCTGTAGGAACAGAGAGAGAGGAACATTGATCAGCTGTAGGAACAGAGAGAGGGACATTGTTCAGCTGTAGGAACAGAGAGAGGAACATTGATCAGCTGTAGGAACAGTGAGAGGAACATTGATCAGCTGCAGGAACAGAGAGAGAGGAACATTGATCAGCTGTAGGAACAGAGAGAGAGGAACATTGATCAGCTGTAGGAACAGAGAGAGGAACATTGATCTGCTGCAGGAACAGAGAGAGAGGAACATTGATCAGCTGTAGGAACAGAGAGAGAGGAACATTGATCAGCTGCAGGAACAGAGAGAGAGGAACATTGATCAGCTGTAGGAACAGAGAGAGGAACATTGATCAGCTGTAGGAACAGAGAGAGAGAGGAACATTGATCAGCTGTAGGAACAGAGAGAGGAAGATTGATCAGCTGCAGGAACAGAGAGAGGGAGGAACATTGATCAGCTGTAGGAACAGAGAGAGAGGAACATTGATCAGCTGTCGGAACAGAGAGAGGAACATTGATCAGCTGCAGGAACAGAGAGAGGAACATTGATCAACTGTAGGAACAGAGAGAGGGGAACATTGATCAGCTGTAGGAACAGAGAGAGAGGAACATTGATCAGCTATAGGAACAGAGAGAGGGGAACATTGATCAGCTGTAGGAACAGAGAGAGAGAGGAACATTGATCAGCTGTAGGAACAGAGAGAGGAACATTGATAAGCTGTAGGAACAGAGAGAGGGGAACATTGATCAGCTGTAGGAACAGTGAGAGGAACATTGATCAGCTGCAGGAACAGAGAGAGAGGAACATTGATCAGCTGTAGGAACAGAGAGAGAGGAACATTGATCAGTTGTAGGAACAGAGAGAGGAACATTGATCAGCTGTAGGAACAGAGAGAGAGGAACATTGATCAGCTGTAGGAACAGAGAGAGAGGAACATTGATCAGCTGTCGGAACAGAGAGAGGAACATTGATCAGCTGTAGGAACAGAGAGAGAGGAACATTGATCAGCTGTAGGAACAGAGAGAGAGGAACATTGATCAGCTGTAGGAACAGAGGGAGAGGAACATTGATCAGCTGCAGGAACAGAGAGAGAGGAACATTGATCAGCTGTAGGAACAGAGAGAGGAACATTGATCAGCTGTAGGAACAGAGAGAGGAACTTTGATCAGCTGTAGGAACAGAGAGAGAGAGGAACATTGATCAGCTGTAGGAACAGAGAGAGAGAGGAACATTGATCAGCTGTAGGAACAGAGAGAGGAACATTGATCAGCTGTAGGAACAGAGAGAGAGAGGAACATTGATCAGCTGTAGGAACAGAGAGAGGAACATTGATCAGCTGTAGGAACAGAGAGAGAGGAACATTGATCAGCTGTAGGAACAGAGAGAGAGGAACATTGATCAGCTGCAGGAACAGAGAGAGAGGAATATTGATCAGCCGTAGGAACAGAGAGAGCAACATTGATCAGCTGTAGGAACAGAGAGAGGAACATTGATCAGCTGTAGATACAGAGAGAGAGGAACATTGATCAGCTGTCGGAACAGAGAGAGGAACATTGATCAGCTGTAGGAACAGAGAGAGGAACATTGATCAGCTGTAGGAACAGAGAGAGAGGAACATTGATCAGCTGTGGGAACAGAGAGAGGAACATTGATCAGCTGTAGGAACAGAGAGAGAGGAACATTGATCAGCTGTAGGAACAGAGAGAGGAACATTGATCAGCTGAAGGAACAGAGAGAGACGAACATTGATCAGCTGTAGGAACAGAGAGAGGAACATTGATCAGCTGTAGGAACAGAGAGAGAGGAACATTGATCAGCTGAAGGAACAGAGAGAGAGGAACATTGATCAGCTGTAGGAACAGAGAGAGAGGAACATTGATCAGCTGTAGGAACAGAGGGAGAGGAACATTGATCAGCTGCAGGAACGGAGAGAGAGGAACATTGATCAGCTGTAGGAACAGAGAGAGAGGAACATTGATCAGCTGTAGGAACAGAGAGAGGAACATTGATCAGCTGTAGGAACAGAGAGAGAGGAACATTGATCAGCTGTAGGAACAGAGAGAGGGACATTGATCAGCTGTAGGAACAGAGAGAGGAACATTGATCAGCTGTAGGAACAGTGAGAGGAACATTGATCAGCTGCAGGAACAGAGAGAGAGGAACATTGATCAGCTGTAGGAACAGAGAGAGAGGAACATTGATCAGCTGTAGGAACAGAGAGAGGAACATTGATCTGCTGCAGGAACAGAGAGAGAGGAACATTGATCAGCTGTAGGAACAGAGAGAGAGGAACATTGATCAGCTGCAGGAACAGAGAGAGAGGAACATTGATCAGCTGTAGGAACAGAGAGAGGAACATTGATCAGCTGTAGGAACAGAGAGAGAGAGGAACATTGATCAGCTGTAGGAACAGAGAGAGGAAGATTGATCAGCTGCAGGAACAGAGAGAGAGAGGAACATTGATCAGCTGTAGGAACAGAGAGAGAGGAACATTGATCAGCTGTCGGAACAGAGAGAGGAACATTGATCAGCTGCAGGAACAGAGAGAGGAACATTGATCAACTGTAGGAACAGAGAGAGGGGAACATTGATCAGCTGTAGGAACAGAGAGAGAGGAACATTGATCAGCTATAGGAACAGAGAGAGGGGAACATTGATCAGCTGTAGGAACAGAGAGAGAGAGGAACATTGATCAGCTGTAGGAACAGAGAGAGGAACATTGATAAGCTGTAGGAACAGAGAGAGGGGAACATTGATCAGCTGTAGGAGCAGTGAGAGGAACATTGATCAGCTGCAGGAACAGAGAGAGAGGAACATTGATCAGCTGTAGGAACAGAGAGAGAGGAACATTGATCAGTTGTAGGAACAGAGAGAGGAACATTGATCAGCTGTAGGAACAGAGAGAGAGGAACATTGATCAGCTCTAGGAACAGAGAGAGGAACATTGATCAGCTGTAGGAACAGAGAGAGAGGAACATTGATCAGCTGTCGGAACAGAGAGAGGAACATTGATCAGCTGTAGGAACAGAGAGAGAGGAACATTGATCAGCTGTAGGAACAGAGAGAGAGGAACATTGATCAGCTGTAGGAACAGAGGGAGAGGAACATTGATCAGCTGCAGGAACAGAGAGAGAGGAACATTGATCAGCTGTAGGAACAGAGAGAAGAACATTGATCAGCTGTAGGAACAGAGAGAGGAACATTGATCAGCTGTAGGAACAGAGAGAGAGAGGAACATTGATCAGCTGTAGGAACAGAGAGAGAGAGGAACATTGATCAGCTGTAGGAACAGAGAGAGGAACATTGATCAGCTGTAGGAACAGAGAGAGAGAGGAACATTGATCAGCTGTAGGAACAGAGAGAGGAACATTGATCAGCTGTAGGAACAGAGAGAGCGAGGGACATTGATCAGCTGTAGGAACAGAGAGAGAGAGAGGAACATTGATCAGCTGTAGGAACAGAGAGAGGAACATTGATCAGCTGTAGGAACAGAGAGAGAGAGGAACATTGATCAGCTGTAGGAACAGAGAGAGGAACATTGATCAGCTGCAGGAACAGAGAGAGGAACATTGATCAACTGTAGGAACAGAGAGAGGGGAACATTGATCAGCTGTAGGAACAGAGAGAGAGGAACATTGATCAGCTGTAGGAACAGAGAGAGGGGAACATTGATCAGCTGTAGGAACAGAGAGAGAGGAACATTGATCAGCTGCAGGAACAGAGAGAGGAACATTGATCAACTGTAGGAACAGAGAGAGAGGAACATTGATCAGCTGCAGGAACAGAGAGAGAGGAACATTGATCAGCTGTAGGAACAGAGAGAGAGGGGAACATTGATCAGCTGTAGGAACAGAGAGAGGAACATTGATCAGCTGCAGGAACAGAGAGAGAGGAACATTGATCAGCTGCAGGAACAGAGAGAGAGGAATATTGATCAGCTGCAGGAACAGAGAGAGAGGAACATTGATCAGCTGTAGGAACAGTGAGAGGAACATTGATCAGCTGCAGGAACAGAGAGAGAGGAACATTGATCAGCTGTAGGAACAGTGAGAGGAACATTGATCAGCTGTAGGAACAGAGAGAGGAACATTGATCAGCTGTAGGAACAGAGAGAGGGGAACATTGATCAGCTGTAGGAACAGTGAGAGGAACATTGATCAGCTGCAGGAACAGAGAGAGAGGAACATTGATCGGCTGTAGGAACAGTGAGAGGAACATTGATCAGCTGTAGGAACAGAGAGAGGAACATTGATAAGCTGTAGGAACAGAGAGAGGGGAACATTGATCAGCTGTAGGAACAGTGAGAGGAACATTGATCAGCTGCAGGAACAGAGAGAGAGGAACATTGATCAGCTGTAGTAACAGAGAGAGAGGAACATTGATCAGCTGTAGGAACAGAGAGAGAGGAACATTGATCAGCTGTAGGAACAGAGAGAGAGGAACATTGATCAGCTGTAGGAACAGAGGGAGAGGAACATTGATCAGCTGCAGGAACAGAGAGAGAGGAACATTGATCATCTGTAGGAACAGAGAGAGAGAGGAACATTGATCAGCTGTTGGAACAGAGAGAGAGAGGAACATTGATCAGCTGTAGGAACAGAGAGAGGAACATTGATCAGCTGTAGGAACAGAGAGAGAGAGGAACATTGATCAGCTGTAGGAACAGAGAGAGGAACATTGATCAGCTGTAGGAACAGAGAGAGCGAGGGACATTGATCAGCTGTAGGAACAGAGAGAGAGAGAGGAACATTGATCAGCTGTAGGAACAGAGAGAGGAACATTGATCAGCTGTAGGAACAGAGAGAGAGAGGAACATTGATCAGCTGTAGGAACAGAGAGAGGAACATTGATCAGCTGCAGGAACAGAGAGAGGAACATTGATCAACTGTAGGAACAGAGAGAGGGGAACATTGATCAGCTGTAGGAACAGAGAGAGAGGAACATTGATCAGCTGTAGGAACAGAGAGAGGGGAACATTGATCAGCTGTAGGAACAGAGAGAGAGGAACATTGATCAGCTGCAGGAACAGAGAGAGGAACATTGATCAACTGTAGGAACAGAGAGAGAGGAACATTGATCAGCTGCAGGAACAGAGAGAGAGGAACATTGATCAGCTGTAGGAACAGAGAGAGAGGGGAACATTGATCAGCTGTGGGAACAGAGAGAGGAACATTGATCAGCTGCAGGAACAGAGAGAGAGGAACATTGATCAGCTGCAGGAACAGAGAGAGAGGAGTATTGATCAGCTGTAGGAACAGAGAGAGAGGAACATTGATCAGCTGTAGGAACATTGAGAGGAACATTGATCAGCTGCAGGAACAGAGAGAGAGGAACATTGATCAGCTGTAGGAACAGTGAGAGGAACATTGATCAGCTGTAGGAACAGAGAGAGGAACATTGATCAGCTGTAGGAACAGAGAGAGGGGAACATTGATCAGCTGTAGGAACAGTGAGAGGAACATTGATCAGCTGCAGGAACAGAGAGAGAGGAACATTGATCGGCTGTAGGAACAGTGAGAGGAACATTGATCAGCTGTAGGAACAGAGAGAGGAACATTGATAAGCTGTAGGAACAGAGAGAGGGGAACATTGATCAGCTGTAGGAACAGTGAGAGGAACATTGATCAGCTGCAGGAACAGAGAGAGAGGAACATTGATCAGCTGTACGAACAGAGAGAGGAACATTGATCAGCTGTAGGAACAGAGAGAGAGGAACATTGATCAGCTCTTGGAACAGAGAGAGATGAACATTGATCAGCTGTAGGAACAGAGAGAGGGGAACATTGATCAGCTGTAGGAACAGAGAGAGAGGAACATTGATCAGCTGCAGGAACAGAGAGAGGAACATTGATCAACTGTAGGAACAGAGAGAGAGGAACATTGATCAGCTCTTGGAACAGAGAGAGAGGAACATTGATCAGCTGTAGGAACAGAGAGAGGGGAACATTGATCAGCTGTAGGAACAGAGAGAGAGGAACATTGATCAGCTGCAGGAACAGAGAGAGGAACATTGATCAACTGTAGGAACAGAGAGAGAGGAACATTGATCAGCTGCAGGAACAGAGAGAGAGGAACATTGATCAGCTGTAGGAACAGAGAGAGAGGGGAACATTGATCAGCTGTAGGAACAGAGAGAGGAACATTGATCAGCTGCAGGAACAGAGAGAGAGGAACATTGTTCAGCTGCAGGAACAGAGAGAGAGGAGTATTGATCAGCTGTAGGAACAGAGAGAGAGGAACATTGATCAGCTGTAGGAACAGTGAGAGGAACATTGATCAGCTGCAGGAACAGAGAGAGAGGAACATTGATCAGCTGTAGGAACAGTGAGAGGAACATTGATCAGCTGTAGGAACAGAGAGAGGAACATTGATCAGCTGTAGGAACAGAGAGAGGGGAACATTGATCAGCTGTAGGAACAGTGAGAGGAACATTGATCAGCTGCAGGAACAGAGAGAGAGGAACATTGATCGGCTGTAGGAACAGTGAGAGGAACATTGATCAGCTGTAGGAACAGAGAGAGGAACATTGATAAGCTGTAGGAACAGAGAGAGGGGAACATTGATCAGCTGTAGGAACAGTGAGAGGAACATTGATCAGCTGCAGGAACAGAGAGAGAGGAACATTGATCAGCTGTAGTAACAGAGAGAGAGGAACATTGATCAGCTGTACGAACAGAGAGAGGAACATTGATCAGCTGTAGGAACAGAGAGAGATGAACATTGATCAGCTCTTGGAACAGAGAGAGGAACATTGATCAGCTGTAGGAACAGAGAGAGGAACATTGATCAGCTGTAGGAACAGAGAGAGAGGAACATTGATCAGCTGTAGGAACAGAGAGAGAGGAACATTGATCAGCTGTAGGAACAGAGGGAGAGGAACATTGATCAGCTGCAGGAACAGAGAGAGAGGAAGATTGATCAGCTGTAGGAACAGAGAGAGGAACATTGATCAGCTGTAGGAACAGAGAGAGATGAACATTGATCAGCTGTAGGAACAGAGAGAGAGGAACATTGATCAGCTGTAGGAACAGAGGGAGAGGAACATTGATCAGCTGCAGGAACAGAGAGAGAGGAACATTGATCAGCTGTAGGAACAGAGAGAGAGGAACATTGATCAGCTGTAGGAACAGAGACAGGAACATTGATCAGCTGTAGGAACAGAGAGAGAGGAACATTGATCAGCTGTAGGAACAGTGAGAGGAACATTGATCAGCTGCAGGAACAGAGAGAGAGGAACAATGATCAGCTGTAGGAACAGAGAGAGAGGAACATTGATCAGCTGTAGGAACAGAGAGAGGAACATTGATCAGCTGCAGGAACAGAGAGAGAGGAACATTGATCAGCTGTAGGAACAGAGAGAGAGGAACATTGATCAGCTGCAGGAACAGAGAGAGAGGAACATTGATCAGCTGAAGGAACAGAGAGAGACGAACATTGATCAGCTGCAGGAACAGAGAGAGGAACATTGATCAGCTGCAGGAACAGAGAGAGAGGAACATTGATCAGCTGTAGGAACAGAGAGAGAGGAACATTGATCAGCTGTAGGAACAGAGAGAGAGGAACATTGATCAGCTGCAGGAACAGAGAGAGAGGAATATTGATCAGCTGTAGGAACAGAGAGAGAGGAACATTGATCAGCTGTAGGAACAGAGAGAGAGGAACATTGATCAGCTGCAGGAACAGAGAGAGAGGAATATTGATCAGCTGTAGGAACAGAGAGAGACGAACATTGATCAGCTGCAGGAACAGAGAGAGGAACATTGATCAGCTGTAGGAACAGAGAGAGAGGAACATTGATCAGCTGTAGGAACAGAGAGAGAGGAACATTGATCAGCTGCAGGAACAGAGAGAGAGGAATATTGATCAGCTGTAGGAACAGAGAGAGGAACATTGATCAGCTGTAGGAACAGAGAGAGAGGAACATTGATCAGCTCTAGGAACAGAGAGAGGAACATTGATCAGCTGTAGGAACAGAGAGAGGAACATTGATCAGCTGTAGGAACAGAGAGAGAGGAACATTGATCAGCTGTAGGAACAGAGAGAGAGGAACATTGATCAGCTGTAGGAACAGAGGGAGAGGAACATTGATCAGCTGCAGGAACAGAGAGAGAGGAACATTGATCAGCTGTAGGAACAGAGAGAGAGGATAATTGATCAGCTGTAGGAACCGAGAGAGGAACATTGATCAGCTGTAGGAACAGAGAGAGAGGAACATTGATCAACTGTAGGAACAGAGACAGGAACATTGATCAGCTGTAGGAACAGAGAGAGAGTAACATTGATCAGCTGTAGGAACAGTGAGAGGAACATTGATCAGCTGCAGGAACAGAGAGAAAGGAACAATGATCAGCTGTAGGAACAGAGAGAGAGGAACATTGATCAGCTGTAGGAACAGAGAGAGGAACATTGATCAGCTGCAGGAACAGAGAGAGAGGAACATTGATCAGCTGTAGGAACAGAGAGAGAGGAACATTGATCAGCTGCAGGAACAGAGAGAGAGGAACATTGATCAGCTGAAGGAACAGAGAGAGACGAACATTGATCAGCTGCAGGAACAGAGAGAGGAACATTGATCAGCTGTAGGAACAGAGAGAGAGGAACATTGATCAGCTGTAGGAACAGAGAGAGAGGAACATTGATCAGCTGTAGGAACAGAGAGAGAGGAACATTGATCAGCTGCAGGAACAGAGAGAGAGGAACATTGATCAGCTGTAGGAACAGAGAGAGAGGAACATTGATCAGCTGCAGGAACAGAGAGAGAGGAACATTGATCAGCTGTAGGAACAGAGAGAGAGGAACATTGATCAGCTGCAGGAACAGAGAGAGAGGAATATTGATCAGCTGTAGGAACAGAGAGAGACGAACATTGATCAGCTGCAGGCACAGAGAGAGGAACATTGATCAGCTGTAGGAACAGAGAGAGAGGAACATTGATCAGCTGTAGGAACAGAGAGAGAGGAACATTGATCAGCTGCAGGAACAGAGAGAGAGGAATATTGATCAGCTGTAGGAACAGAGAGAGCAACATTGATCAGCTGCAGGAACAGAGAGAGAGAGGAACATTGATCAGCTGTAGGAACAGAGAGAGGAACATTGATCAGCTGCAGGAACAGAGAGAGGAACATTGATCAACTGTAGGAACAGAGAGAGGGGAACATTGATCAGCTGTAGGAACAGAGAGAGGGGAACATTGATCAGCTGTAGGAACAGTGAGAGGAACATTGATCAGCTGCAGGAACAGAGAGAGAGGAACATTGATCAGCTGTAGTAACAGAGAGAGAGGAACATTGATCAGCTGTACGAACAGAGAGAGGAACATTGATCAGCTGTAGGAACAGAGAGAGATGAACATTGATCAGCTCTTGGAACAGAGAGAGGAACATTGATCAGCTGTAGGAACAGAGAGAGGAACATTGATCAGCTGTAGGAACAGAGAGAGAGGAACATTGATCAGCTGTAGGAACAGAGAGAGAGGAACATTGATCAGCTGTAGGAACAGAGGGAGAGGAACATTGATCAGCTGCAGGAACAGAGAGAGAGGAAGATTGATCAGCTGTAGGAACAGAGAGAGGAACATTGATCAGCTGTAGGAACAGAGAGAGATGAACATTGATCAGCTGTAGGAACAGAGAGAGAGGAACATTGATCAGCTGTAGGAACAGAGGGAGAGGAACATTGATCAGCTGCAGGAACAGAGAGAGAGGAACATTGATCAGCTGTAGGAACAGAGAGAGAGGAACATTGATCAGCTGTAGGAACAGAGACAGGAACATTGATCAGCTGTAGGAACAGAGAGAGAGGAACATTGATCAGCTGTAGGAACAGTGAGAGGAACATTGATCAGCTGCAGGAACAGAGAGAGAGGAACAATGATCAGCTGTAGGAACAGAGAGAGAGGAACATTGATCAGCTGTAGGAACAGAGAGAGGAACATTGATCAGCTGCAGGAACAGAGAGAGAGGAACATTGATCAGCTGTAGGAACAGAGAGAGAGGAACATTGATCAGCTGCAGGAACAGAGAGAGAGGAACATTGATCAGCTGAAGGAACAGAGAGAGACGAACATTGATCAGCTGCAGGAACAGAGAGAGGAACATTGATCAGCTGCAGGAACAGAGAGAGAGGAACATTGATCAGCTGTAGGAACAGAGAGAGAGGAACATTGATCAGCTGTAGGAACAGAGAGAGAGGAACATTGATCAGCTGCAGGAACAGAGAGAGAGGAATATTGATCAGCTGTAGGAACAGAGAGAGAGGAACATTGATCAGCTGTAGGAACAGAGAGAGAGGAACATTGATCAGCTGCAGGAACAGAGAGAGAGGAATATTGATCAGCTGTAGGAACAGAGAGAGACGAACATTGATCAGCTGCAGGAACAGAGAGAGGAACATTGATCAGCTGTAGGAACAGAGAGAGAGGAACATTGATCAGCTGTAGGAACAGAGAGAGAGGAACATTGATCAGCTGCAGGAACAGAGAGAGAGGAATATTGATCAGCTGTAGGAACAGAGAGAGGAACATTGATCAGCTGTAGGAACAGAGAGAGAGGAACATTGATCAGCTCTAGGAACAGAGAGAGGAACATTGATCAGCTGTAGGAACAGAGAGAGGAACATTGATCAGCTGTAGGAACAGAGAGAGAGGAACATTGATCAGCTGTAGGAACAGAGAGAGAGGAACATTGATCAGCTGTAGGAACAGAGGGAGAGGAACATTGATCAGCTGCAGGAACAGAGAGAGAGGAACATTGATCAGCTGTAGGAACAGAGAGAGAGGATAATTGATCAGCTGTAGGAACCGAGAGAGGAACATTGATCAGCTGTAGGAACAGAGAGAGAGGAACATTGATCAACTGTAGGAACAGAGACAGGAACATTGATCAGCTGTAGGAACAGAGAGAGAGTAACATTGATCAGCTGTAGGAACAGTGAGAGGAACATTGATCAGCTGCAGGAACAGAGAGAAAGGAACAATGATCAGCTGTAGGAACAGAGAGAGAGGAACATTGATCAGCTGTAGGAACAGAGAGAGGAACATTGATCAGCTGCAGGAACAGAGAGAGAGGAACATTGATCAGCTGTAGGAACAGAGAGAGAGGAACATTGATCAGCTGCAGGAACAGAGAGAGAGGAACATTGATCAGCTGAAGGAACAGAGAGAGACGAACATTGATCAGCTGCAGGAACAGAGAGAGGAACATTGATCAGCTGTAGGAACAGAGAGAGAGGAACATTGATCAGCTGTAGGAACAGAGAGAGAGGAACATTGATCAGCTGTAGGAACAGAGAGAGAGGAACATTGATCAGCTGCAGGAACAGAGAGAGAGGAACATTGATCAGCTGTAGGAACAGAGAGAGAGGAACATTGATCAGCTGCAGGAACACAGAGAGAGGAACATTGATCAGCTGTAGGAACAGAGAGAGAGGAACATTGATCAGCTGCAGGAACAGAGAGAGAGGAATATTGATCAGCTGTAGGAACAGAGAGAGACGAACATTGATCAGCTGCAGGCACAGAGAGAGGAACATTGATCAGCTGTAGGAACAGAGAGAGAGGAACATTGATCAGCTGTAGGAACAGAGAGAGAGGAACATTGATCAGCTGCAGGAACAGAGAGAGAGGAATATTGATCAGCTGTAGGAACAGAGAGAGCAACATTGATCAGCTGCAGGAACAGAGAGAGAGAGGAACATTGATCAGCTGTAGGAACAGAGAGAGGAACATTGATCAGCTGCAGGAACAGAGAGAGGAACATTGATCAACTGTAGGAACAGAGAGAGGGGAACATTGATCAGCTGTAGGAACAGAGAGAGAGGAACATTGATCAGCTGTAGGAACAGAGAGAGGGGAACATTGATCAGCTGTAGGAACAGAGAGATAGGAACATTGATCAGCTGCAGGAACAGAGAGAGGAACATTGATCAACTGTAGGAACAGAGAGAGAGGAACATTGATCAGCTGCAGGAACAGAGAGAGAGGAACATTGATCAGCTGTAGGAACAGAGAGAGAGGGGAACATTGATCAGCTGTAGGAACAGAGAGAGGAACATTGATCAGCTGCAGGATCAGAGAGAGAGGAACATTGATCAGCTGCAGGAACAGAGAGAGAGGAATATTGATCAGCTGTAGGAACAGAGAGAGAGGAACATTGATCAGCTGTAGGAACAGTGAGAGGAACATTGATCAGCTGCAGGAACAGAGAGAGAGGAACATTGATCAGCTGTAGGAACAGTGAGAGGAACATTGATCAGCTGTAGGAACAGAGAGAGGAACATTGATCAGCTGTAGGAACAGAGAGAGGGGAACATTGATCAGCTGTAGGAATAGTGAGAGGAACATTGATCAGCTGCAGGAACAGAGAGAGAGGAACATTGATCGGATGTAGGAACAGTGAGAGGAACATTGATCAGCTGTAGGAACAGAGAGAGGAACATTGATAAGCTGTAGGAACAGAGAGAGGGGAACATTGATCAGCTGTAGGAACAGTGAGAGGAACATTGATCAGCTGCAGGAACAGAGAGAGAGGAACTTTGATCAGCTGTAGTAACAGAGAGAGAGGAACATTGATCAGCTGTAGGAACAGAGAGAGGAACATTGATCAACTGTAGCATCAGAGAGAGAGGAACATTGATCAGCTCTAGGAACAGAGAGAGGAACATTGATCAGCTGTAGGAACAGAGAGAGGAACATTGATCAGCTGTAGGAACAGAGAGAGAGGAACATTGATCAGCTGTAGGAACAGAGAGAGAGGAACATTGATCAGCTGTAGGAACAGAGGGAGAGGAACATTGATCAGCTGCAGGAACAGAGAGAGAGGAACATTGATCAGCTGCAGGAACAGAGAGAGAGGATAATTGATCAGCTGTAGGAACCGAGAGAGGAACATTGATCAGCTGTAGGAACAGAGAGAGAGGAACATTGATCAGCTGTAGGAACAGAGACAGGAACATTGATCAGCTGTAGGAACAGAGAGAGAGGAACATTGATCAGCTGTAGGAACAGTGAGAGGAACATTGATCAGCTGCAGGAACAGAGAGAGAGGAACAATGACCAGCTGTAGGAACAGAGAGAGAGGAACATTGATCAGCTGTAGGAACAGAGAGAGGAACATTGATCAGCTGCAGGAACAGAGAGAGAGGAACATTGATCAGCTGTAGTAACAGAGAGAGAGGAACATTGATCAGCTGTAGGAACAGTGAGAGGAACATTGATCAGCTGCAGGAACAGAGAGAGAGGAACATTGATCAGCTGTAGTAACAGAGAGAGAGGAACATTGATCAGCTGTACGAACAGAGAGAGGAACATTGATCAGCTGTAGGAACAGAGAGAGATGAACATTGATCAGCTCTTGGAACAGAGAGAGGAACATTGATCAGCTGTAGGAACAGAGAGAGGAACATTGATCAGCTGTAGGAACAGAGAGAGAGGAACATTGATCAGCTGTAGGAACAGAGAGAGAGGAACATTGATCAGCTGTAGGAACAGAGGGAGAGGAACATTGATCAGCTGCAGGAACAGAGAGAGAGGAAGATTGATCAGCTGTAGGAACAGAGAGAGGAACATTGATCAGCTGTAGGAACAGAGAGAGATGAACATTGATCAGCTGTAGGAACAGAGAGAGAGGAACATTGATCAGCTGTACGAACAGAGGGAGAGGAACATTGATCAGCTGCAGGAACAGAGAGAGAGGAACATTGATCAGCTGTAGGAACAGAGAGAGAGGAACATTGATCAGCTGTAGGAACAGAGACAGGAACATTGATCAGCTGTAGGAACAGAGAGAGAGGAACATTGATCAGCTGTAGGAACAGTGAGAGGAACATTGATCAGCTGCAGGAACAGAGAGAGAGGAACAATGATCAGCTGTAGGAACAGAGAGAGAGGAACATTGATCAGCTGTAGGAACAGAGAGAGGAACATTGATCAGCTGCAGGAACAGAGAGAGAGGAACATTGATCAGCTGTAGGAACAGAGAGAGAGGAACATTGATCAGCTGCAGGAACAGAGAGAGAGGAACATTGATCAGCTGAAGGAACAGAGAGAGACGAACATTGATCAGCTGCAGGAACAGAGAGAGGAACATTGATCAGCTGCAGGAACAGAGAGAGAGGAACATTGATCAGCTGTAGGAACAGAGAGAGAGGAACATTGATCAGCTGTAGGAACAGAGAGAGAGGAACATTGATCAGCTGCAGGAACAGAGAGAGAGGAATATTGATCAGCTGTAGGAACAGAGAGAGAGGAACATTGATCAGCTATAGGAACAGAGAGAGAGGAACATTGATCAGCTGCAGGAACAGAGAGAGAGGAATATTGATCAGCTGTAGGAACAGAGAGAGACGAACATTGATCAGCTGCAGGAACAGAGAGAGGAACATTGATCAGCTGTAGGAACAGAGAGAGAGGAACATTGATCAGCTGTAGGAACAGAGAGAGAGGAACATTGATCAGCTGCAGGAACAGAGAGAGAGGAATATTGATCAGCTGTAGGAACAGAGAGAGGAACATTGATCAGCTGTAGGAACAGAGAGAGAGGAACATTGATCAGCTCTAGGAACAGAGAGAGGAACATTGATCAGCTGTAGGAACAGAGAGAGGAACATTGATCAGCTGTAGGAACAGAGAGAGAGGAACATTGATCAGCTGTAGGAACAGAGAGAGAGGAACATTGATCAGCTGTAGGAACAGAGGGAGAGGAACATTGATCAGCTGCAGGAACAGAGAGAGAGGAACATTGATCAGCTGTAGGAACAGAGAGAGAGGATAATTGATCAGCTGTAGGAACCGAGAGAGGAACATTGATCAGCTGTAGGAACAGAGAGAGAGGAACATTGATCAACTGTAGGAACAGAGACAGGAACATTGATAAGCTGTAGGAACAGAGAGAGAGTAACATTGATCAGCTGTAGGAACAGTGAGAGGAACATTGATCAGCTGCAGGAACAGAGAGAAAGGAACAATGATCAGCTGTAGGAACAGAGAGAGAGGAACATTGATCAGCTGTAGGAACAGAGAGAGGAACATTGATCAGCTGCAGGAACAGAGAGAGAGGAACATTGATCAGCTGTAGGAACAGAGAGAGAGGAACATTGATCAGCTGCAGGAACAGAGAGAGAGGAACATTGATCAGCTGAAGGAACAGAGAGAGACGAACATTGATCAGCTGCAGGAACAGAGAGAGGAACATTGATCAGCTGTAGGAACAGAGAGAGAGGAACATTGATCAGCTGTAGGAACAGAGAGAGAGGAACATTGATCAGCTGTAGGAACAGAGAGAGAGGAACATTGATCAGCTGCAGGAACAGAGAGAGAGGAACATTGATCAGCTGTAGGAACAGAGAGAGAGGAACATTGATCAGCTGCAGGAACAGAGAGAGAGGAACATTGATCAGCTGTAGGAACAGAGAGAGAGGAACATTGATCAGCTGCAGGAACAGAGAGAGAGGAATATTGATCAGCTGTAGGAACAGAGAGAGAGGAACATTGATCAGCTGCAGGCACAGAGAGAGGAACATTGATCAGCTGTAGGAACAGAGAGAGAGGAACATTGATCAGCTGTAGGAACAGAGAGAGAGGAACATTGATCAGCTGCAGGAACAGAGAGAGAGGAATATTGATCAGCTGTAGGAACAGAGAGAGCAACATTGATCAGCTGCAGGAACAGAGAGAGAGAGGAACATTGATCAGCTGTAGGAACAGAGAGAGGAACATTGATCAGCTGCAGGAACAGAGAGAGGAACATTGATCAACTGTAGGAACAGAGAGAGGGGAACATTGATCAGCTGTAGGAACAGAGAGAGAGGAACATTGATCAGCTGTAGGAACAGAGAGAGGGGAACATTGATCAGCTGTAGGAACAGAGAGATAGGAACATTGATCAGCTGCAGGAACAGAGAGAGGAACATTGATCAACTGTAGGAACAGAGAGAGAGGAACATTGATCAGCTGCAGGAACAGAGAGAGAGGAACATTGATCAGCTGTAGGAACAGAGAGAGAGGGGAACATTGATCAGCTGTAGGAACAGAGAGAGGAACATTGATCAGCTGCAGGATCAGAGAGAGAGGAACATTGATCAGCTGCAGGAACAGAGAGAGAGGAATATTGATCAGCTGTAGGAACAGAGAGAGAGGAACATTGATCAGCTGTAGGAACAGTGAGAGGAACATTGATCAGCTGCAGGAACAGAGAGAGAGGAACATTGATCAGCTGTAGGAACAGTGAGAGGAACATTGATCAGCTGTAGGAACAGAGAGAGGAACATTGATCAGCTGTAGGAACAGAGAGAGGGGAACATTGATCAGCTGTAGGAATAGTGAGAGGAACATTGATCAGCTGCAGGAACAGAGAGAGAGGAACATTGATCGGCTGTAGGAACAGTGAGAGGAACATTGATCAGCTGTAGGAACAGAGAGAGGAACATTGATAAGCTGTAGGAACAGAGAGAGGGGAACATTGATCAGCTGTAGGAACAGTGAGAGGAACATTGATCAGCTGCAGGAACAGAGAGAGAGGAACTTTGATCAGCTGTAGTAACAGAGAGAGAGGAACATTGATCAGCTGTAGGAACAGAGAGAGGAACATTGATCAACTGTAGCATCAGAGAGAGAGGAACATTGATCAGCTCTAGGAACAGAGAGAGGAACATTGATCAGCTGTAGGAACAGAGAGAGGAACATTGATCAGCTGTAGGAACAGAGAGAGAGGAACATTGATCAGCTGTAGGAACAGAGAGAGAGGAACATTGATCAGCTGTAGGAACAGAGGGAGAGGAACATTGATCAGCTGCAGGAACAGAGAGAGAGGAACATTGATCAGCTGCAGGAACAGAGAGAGAGGATAATTGATCAGCTGTAGGAACCGAGAGAGGAACATTGATCAGCTGTAGGAACAGAGAGAGAGGAACATTGATCAGCTGTAGGAACAGAGACAGGAACATTGATCAGCTGTAGGAACAGAGAGAGAGGAACATTGATCAGCTGTAGGAACAGTGAGAGGAACATTGATCAGCTGCAGGAACAGAGAGAGAGGAACAATGACCAGCTGTAGGAACAGAGAGAGAGGAACATTGATCAGCTGTAGGAACAGAGAGAGGAACATTGATCAGCTGCAGGAACAGAGAGAGAGGAACATTGATCAGCTGTAGGAACAGAGAGAGAGGAACATTGATCAGCTGCAGGAACAGAGAGAGAGCAACATTGATCAGCTGAAGGAACAGAGAGAGACGAACATTGATCAGCTGCAGGAACAGAGAGAGGAACATTGATCAGCTGTAGGAACAGAGAGAGAGGAACATTGATCAGCTGCAGGAACAGAGAGAGAGGAATATTGATCAGCTGTAGGAACAGAGAGAGACGAACATTGATCAGCTGCAGGAACAGAGAGAGGAACATTGATCAGCTGTAGGAACAGAGAGAGAGGAACATTGATCAGCTGTAGGAACAGAGAGAGAGGAACATTGATCAGCTGCAGGAACAGAGAGAGAGGAATATTGATCAGCTTTAGGAACAGAGAGAGCAACATTGATCAGCTGTAGGAACAGAGAGAGGAACATTGATCAGCTGTAGGAACAGAGAGAGAGGAACATTGATCAGCTGTAGGAACAGAGATGGGAACATTGATCAGCTGTAGGAACAGAGAGAGGAACATTGATCAGCTGTAGGAACAGAGAGAGAGGAACATTGATCAGCTGCAGGAACAGAGAGAGAGGAACATTGATCAGCTGTAGGAACAGTGAGAGGAACATTGATCAGCTGTAGGAACAGAGAGAGGAACATTGATCAGCTGTAGGAACAGAGAGAGGGGAACATTGATCAGCTGTAGGAATAGTGAGAGGAACATTGATCAGCTGCAGGAACAGAGAGAGAGGAACATTGATCGGCTGTAGGAACAGTGAGAGGAACATTGATCAGCTGTAGGAACAGAGAGAGGAACATTGATAAGCTGTAAAAACAGAGAGAGGGGAACATTGATCAGCTGTAGGAACAGTGAGAGGAACATTGATCAGCTGCAGGAACAGAGAGAGAGGAACTTTGATCAGCTGTAGTAACAGAGAGAGAGGAACATTGATCAGCTGTAGGAACAGAGAGAGGAACATTGATCAACTGTAGCATCAGAGAGAGAGGAACATTGATCAGCTGTAGGAACAGAGAGAGAGGAACATTGATCAGCTGTAGGAACAGAGAGAGAGGAACATTGATCAGCTGTAGGAACAGAGGGAGAGGAACATTGATCAGCTGCAGGAACAGAGAGAGAGGAACATTGATCAGCTGCAGGAACAGAGAGAGAGGATAATTGATCAGCTGTAGGAACCGAGAGAGGAACATTGATCAGCTGTAGGAACAGAGAGAGAGGAACATTGATCAGCTGTAGGAACAGAGACAGGAACATTGATCAGCTGTAGGAACAGAGAGAGAGGAACATTGATCAGCTGTAGGAACAGTGAGAGGAACATTGATCAGCTGCAGGAACAGAGAGAGAGGAACAATGACCAGCTGTAGGAACAGAGAGAGAGGAACATTGATCAGCTGTAGGAACAGAGAGAGGAACATTGATCAGCTGCAGGAACAGAGAGAGAGGAACATTGATCAGCTGTAGGAACAGAGAGAGAGGAACATTGATCAGCTGCAGGAACAGAGAGAGAGCAACATTGATCAGCTGAAGGAACAGAGAGAGACGAACATTGATCAGCTGCAGGAACAGAGAGAGGAACATTGATCAGCTGTAGGAACAGAGAGAGAGGAACATTGATCAGCTGCAGGAACAGAGAGAGAGGAATATTGATCAGCTGTAGGAACAGAGAGAGACGAACATTGATCAGCTGCAGGAACAGAGAGAGGAACATTGATCAGCTGTAGGAACAGAGAGAGAGGAACATTGATCAGCTGTAGGAACAGAGAGAGAGGAACATTGATCAGCTGCAGGAACAGAGAGAGAGGAATATTGATCAGCTTTAGGAACAGAGAGAGCAACATTGATCAGCTGTAGGAACAGAGAGAGGAACATTGATCAGCTGTAGGAACAGAGAGAGAGGAACATTGATCAGCTGTAGGAACAGAGATGGGAACATTGATCAGCTGTAGGAACAGAGAGAGGAACATTGATCAGCTGTAGGAACAGAGAGAGAGGAACATTGATCAGCTGTAGGAACAGAGAGAGAGGAACATTGATCAGCTGTAGGAACAGAGAGAGGAACATTAATCAGCTGAAGGAACAGAGAGAGACGAACATTGATCAGCTGTAGGAACAGAGAGAGGAACATTGATCAGCTGTAGGAACAGAGAGAGAGGAACATTGATCAGCTGAAGGAACAGAGAGAGAGGAACATTGATCAGCTGTAGGAACAGAGAGAGAGGAACATTGATCAGCTGTAGGAACAGAGGGAGAGGAACATTGATCAGCTGCAGGAACAGAGAGAGAGGAACATTGATCAGCTGTAGGAACAGAGAGAGAGGAACATTAATCAGCTGTAGAAACAGAGAGAGGAACATTGATCAGCTGTAGGAACAGAGAGAGAGGAACATTGATCAGCTGTAGGAACAGAGAGAGGGACATTGATCAGCTGTAGGAACAGAGAGAGGAACATTGATCAGCTGTAGGAACAGTGAGAGGAACATTGATCAGCTGCAGGAACAGAGAGAGAGGAACATTGAACAGCTGTAGGAACAGAGAGAGAGGAACATTGATCAGCTGTAGGAACAGAGAGAGGAACATTGATCAGCTGCAGGAACAGAGAGAGAGGAACATTGATCAGCTGTAGGAACAGAGAGAGAGGAACATTGATCAGCTGCAGGAACAGAGAGAGAGGAACATTGATCAGCTGTAGGAACAGAGAAAGGAACATTGATCAGCTGTAGGAACAGAGAGAGAGAGGAACATTGATCAGCTGCAGGAACAGAGAGAGGAAGATTGATCAGCTGCAGGAACAGAGAGAGAGAGGAACATTGATCAGCTGTAGGAACAGAGAGAGAGGAACATTGATCAGCTGTCGGAACAGAGAGAGGATCATTGATCAGCTGCAGGAACAGAGAGAGGAACATTGATCAACTGTAGGAACAGAGAGAGGGGAACATTGATCAGCTGTAGGAACAGAGAGAGAGGAACATTGATCAGCTATAGGAACAGAGAGAGGGGAACATTGATCAGCTGTAGGAACAGAGAGAGAGAGGAACATTGATCAGCTGTAGGAACAGAGAGAGGAACATTGATCAGCTGTAGGAACAGAGAGAGGAACATTGATAAGCTGTAGGAACAGAGAGAGGGGAACATTGATCAGCTGTAGGAACAGTGAGAGGAACATTGATCAGCTGCAGGAACAGAGAGAGAGGAACATTGATCAGCTGTAGGAACAGAGAGAGAGGAACATTGATCAGCTGTTGGAACAGAGAGAGGAACGTTGATCAGCTGTAGGAACAGAGAGAGAGGAACATTGATCAGCTCTAGGAACAGAGAGAGGAACATTGATCAGCTGTAGGAACAGAGAGAGAGGAACATTGATCAGCTGTAGGAACAGAGAGAGGAACATTGATCAGCTGTAGGAACAGAGAGAGAGGAACATTGATCAGCTGTAGGAACAGAGAGAGAGGAACATTGATCAGCTGTAGGAACAGAGGGAGAGGAACATTGATCAGCTGCAGGAACAGAGAGAGAGGAACATTGATCAGCTGTAGGAACAGAGAGAGGAACCTTGATCAGCTGTAGGAACAGAGAGAGGAACATTGATCAGCTGTAGGAACAGAGAGAGAGAGGAACATTGATCAGCTGTAGGAA
The DNA here is from genome assembly GCF_036365525.1 of Heterodontus francisci. Classification (NCBI taxonomy): domain Eukaryota; kingdom Metazoa; phylum Chordata; class Chondrichthyes; order Heterodontiformes; family Heterodontidae; genus Heterodontus; species Heterodontus francisci. Next base: position 182,165,248 of record NC_090373.1, read on the forward strand.
CAGAGAGAGAGAGGAACATTGATCAGCTGTAGGAACAGAGAGAGGAACATTGATCAGCTGTAGGAACAGAGAGAGAGAGAGGAACATTGATCAGCTGTAGGAACAGAGAGAGGAACATTGATCAGCTGTAGGAACAGAGAGAGCGAGGAACATTGATCAGCTGTAGGAACAGAGAGAGAGAGAGGAACATTGATCAGCTGTAGGAACAGAGAGAGGAACATTGATCAGCTGTAGGAACAGAGAGAGAGAGGAACATTGATCAGCTGTAGGAACAGAGAGAGGAACATTGATCAGCTGCAGGAACAGAGAGAGGAACATTGATCAACTGTAGGAACAGAGAGAGGGGAACATTGATCAGCTGTAGGAACAGAGAGAGAGGAACATTGATCAGCTGTAGGAACAGAGAGAGGGGAACATTGATCAGCTGTAGGAACAGAGAGAGAGGAACATTGATCAGCTGCAGGAACAGAGAGAGGAACATTGATCAACTGTAGGAACAGAGAGAGAGGAACATTGATCAGCTGCAGGAACAGAGAGAGAGGAACATTGATCAGCTGTAGGAACAGAGAGAGAGGGGAACATTGATCAGCTGTAGGAACAGAGAGAGGAACATTGATCAGCTGCAGGAACAGAGAGAGAGGAACATTGATCAGCTGCAGGAACAGAGAGAGAGGAATATTGAGCAGCTGTAGGAACAGAGAGAGAGGAACATTGATCAGCTGTAGGAACAGTGAGAGGAACATTGATCTGCTGCAGGAACAGAGAGAGAGGAACATTGATCAGCTGTAGGAACAGTGAGAGGAACATTGATCAGCTGTAGGAACAGAGAGAGGAACATTGATCAGCTGTAGGAACAGAGAGAGGGGAACATTGATCAGCTGTAGGAACAGTGAGAGGAACATTGATCAGCTGCAGGAACAGAGAGAGAGGAACATTGATCGGCTGTAGGAACAGTGAGAGGAACATTGATCAGCTGTAGGAACAGAGAGAGGAACATTGATAAGCTGTAGGAACTGAGAGAGGGGAACATTGATCAGCTATAGGAACAGAGAGAGAGGAACATTGATCAGCTGTAGGAACAGACGGAGAGGAACATTGATCAGCTGCAGGAACAGAGAGAGAGGAAGATTGATCAGCTGTAGGAACAGAGAGAGGAACCTTGATCAGCTGTAGGAACAGAGAGAGGAACATTGATCAGCTGTAGGAACAGAGAGAGAGAGGAACATTGATCAGCTGTAGGAACAGAGAGAGAGAGGAACATTGATCAGCTGTAGGAACAGAGAGAGGAACATTGATCAGCTGTAGGAACAGAGAGAGAGAGGAACATTGATCAGCTGTAGGAACAGAGAGAGGAACATTGATCAGCTGTAGGAACAGAGAGAGCGAGGAACATTGATCAGCTGTAGGAACAGAGAGAGAGAGAGGAACATTGATCAGCTGTAGGAACAGAGAGAGGAACATTGATCAGCTGTAGGAACAGAGAGAGAGAGGAACATTGATCAGCTGTAGGAACAGAGAGAGGAACATTGATCAGCTGCAGGAACAGAGAGAGGAACATTGATCAACTGTAGGAACAGAGAGAGGGGACACATTGATCAGCTGTAGGAACAGAGAGAGAGGAACATTGATCAGCTGTAGGAACAGAGAGAGGGGAACATTGATCAGCTGTAGGAACAGAGAGAGAGGAACATTGATCAGCTGCAGGAACAGAGAGAGGAACATTGATCAACTGTAGGAACAGAGAGAGAGGAACATTGATCAGCTGCAGGAACAGAGAGAGAGGAACATTGATCAGCTGTAGGAACAGAGAGAGAGGGGAACATTGATCAGCTGTAGGAACAGAGAGAGGAACATTGATCAGCTGCAGGAACAGAGAGAGAGGAACATTGATCAGCTGCAGGAACAGAGAGAGAGGAATATTGATCAGCTGTAGGAACAGAGAGAGAGGAACATTGATCAGCTGTAGGAACAGTGAGAGGAACATTGATCAGCTGCAGGAACAGAGAGAGAGGAACATTGATCAGCTGTAGGAACAGTGAGAGGAACATTGATCAGCTGTAGGAACAGAGAGAGGAACATTGATCAGCTGTAGGAACAGAGAGAGGGGAACATTGATCAGCTGTAGGAACAGTGAGAGGAACATTGATCAGCTGCAGGAACAGAGAGAGAGGAACATTGATCGGCTGTAGGAACAGTGAGAGGAACATTGATCAGCTGTAGGAACAGAGAGAGGAACATTGATAAGCTGTAGGAACAGAGAGAGAGGAACATTGATCAGCTGTAGGAACAGTGAGAGGAACATTGATCAGCTGTAGGAACAGAGAGAGGAACATTGATCAGCTGTAGGAACAGGGAGAGGGGAACATTGATCAGCTGTAGGAACAGTGAGAGGAACATTGATCAGCTGCAGGAACAGAGAGAGAGGAACATTGATCGGCTGTAGGAACAGTGAGAGGAACATTGATCAGCTGTAGGAACAGAGAGAGGAACATTGATAAGCTGTAGGAACAGAGAGAGGGGAACATTGATCAGCTGTAGGAACAGAGAGAGAGGAACATTGATCAGCTGTAGGAACAGAGGGAGAGGAACATTGATCAGCTGCAGGAACAGAGAGAGAGGAACATTGATCAGCTGTAGGAACAGAGAGAGGAACCTTGATCAGCTGTAGGAACAGAGAGAGGAACATTGATCAGCTGTAGGAACAGAGAGAGAGAGGAACATTGATCAGCTGTAGGAACAGAGAGAGAGAGGAACATTGATCAGCTGTAGGAACAGAGAGAGGAACATTGATCAGCTGTAGGAACAGAGAGAGAGAGGAACATTGATCAGCTGTAGGAACAGAGAGAGGAACATTGATCAGCTGTAGGAACAGAGAGAGCGAGGAACATTGATCAGCTGTAGGAACAGAGAGAGAGAGAGGAACATTGATCAGCTGTAGGAACAGAGAGAGGAACATTGATCAGCTGTAGGAACAGAGAGAGCGAGGAACATTGATCAGCTGCAGGAACAGAGAGAGAGGAACATTGATCAGCTGTAGGAACAGAGAGAGAGGAATATTGATCAGCTGTAGGAACCGAGTGAGGAACATTGATCAGCTGTAGGAACAGAGAGAGAGGAACATTGATCAGCTGTAGGAACAGAGACAGGAACATTGATCAGCTGTAGGAACAGAGAGAGAGGAACATTGATCAGCTGTAGGAACAGTGAGAGGAACATTGATCAGCTGCAGGAACAGAGAGAGAGGAACAATGATCAGCTGTAGGAACAGAGAGAGAGGAACATTGATCAGCTGTAGGAACAGAGAGAGGAACATTGATCAGCTGTAGGAACAGAGAGAGAGGAACATTGATCAGCTGTAGGAACAGTGAGAGGAACATTGATCAGCTGTAGGAACAGAGAGAGAGAGGAACATTGATCAGCTGCAGGAACAGAGAGAGAGAGGAACATTGATCAGCTGTAGGAACAGAGAGAGAGAGGAACATTGATCAGCTGTAGGAACAGAGAGAGGAACATTGATCAGCTGCAGGAACAGAGAGAGGAACATTGATCAACTGTAGGAACAGAGAGAGGGGAACATTGATCAGCTGTAGGAACAGAGAGAGAGGAACATTGATCAGCTGTAGGAACAGAGAGAGGAACAATGATCAGCTGTAGGAACAGAGAGAGAGAGGAACATTGATCAGCTGTAGGAACAGAGAGAGAGGAACATTGATCAGCTGTAGGAACAGAGAGAGAGGAATATTGATCAGCTGTAGGAACAGAGAGAGGAACATTGATCAGCTGCAGGAACAGAGAGAGAAGAACATTGATCAGCTGTAGGAACAGAGAGAGGAACATTGATCAGCTGTAGGAACAGAGAGAGGAACATTGATCAGCTGTAGGAACGGAGAGAGGGGAACATTGATCAGCTGTAGGAACAGAGCGAGAGGAATATTGATCAGCTGTAGGAACAGAGAGAGGAACATTGATCAGCTGTAGGAACAGAGAGAGAGGAACATTGATCAGCTGCAGGAACAGAGAGAGGAACATTGATCAGCTGTAGGAACAGAGAGAGGAACATTGATCAGCTGTCGGAACAGAGAGAGGGAAACATTGATCAGCTGTTGGAACAGAGAGAGAGGAACATTGATCAGCTGTAGGAACAGAGAGAGGAACATTGATCAGCTGCAGGAACAGAGAGAGAGCAACATTGATCAGCTGAAGGAACAGAGAGAGGAACATTGATCAGCTGTAGGAACAGAGAGAGAGAGGAACATTGATCAGCTGTAGGAACAGAGAGAGAGCAACATTGATCAGCTGAAGGAACAGAGAGAGAGGAACATTGATCAGCTGCAGGAACAGAGAGATAGCAACATTGATCAGCTGAAGGAACAGAGAGAGGAACATTGATCAGCTGTAGGAACAGAGAGAGAGGAACATTGATCAGCTGCAGGAACAGAGAGAGAGCAACATTGATCAGCTGAAGGAACAGAGAGAGGAACATTGATCAGCTGTAGGAACAGAGAGAGAGAGGAACATTGATCAGCTGTAGGAACAGAGAGAGAGCAACATTGATCAGCTGAAGGAACAGAGAGAGAGGAACATTGATCAGCTGCAGGAACAGAGAGAGAGCAACATTGATCAGCTGAAGGAACAGAGAGAGAGGAACATTGATCAGCTGTAGGAACAGAGAGAGGAACATTGATCAGCTGTAGGAACAGAGAGAGGAACATTGATCAGCTGTAGGAACAGAGAGAGAGAGGAACATTGATCAGCTGTAGGAACAGAGAGAGAGAGGAACATTGATCAGCTGTAGGAACAGAGAGAGAGGAACATTGATCAGCTGTATGAACAGAGAGAGGAACATTGATCAGCTGTAGGAACAGAGAGAGAGAGGAACATTGATCAGCTGTAGGAACAGAGAGAGAGAGGAACATTGATCAGCTGCAGGAACAGAGAGAGGAACATTGATCAACTGCAGGAACAGAGAAAGGAACATTGATCAACTGTAGGAACAGAGAGAGGGGAACATTGATCAGCAGTAGGAACAGAGAGAGAGGAACATTGATCAGCTGTAGGAACAGAGAGAGGAACAATGATCAGCTGTAGGAACAGAGAGAGAGAGGAACATTGATCAGCTGTAGGAACAGAGAGAGAGGAACATTGATCAGCTGTAGGAACAGAGAGAGAGGAACATTGATCAGCTGTAGGAACAGTGAGAGGAACATTGATCAGCTGTAGGAACAGAGAGAGAGGAATATTGATCAGCTGTCGGAACAGAGAGAGAGGAAAATTGATCAGCTGCAGGAACAGAGAGAGAGGAACATTGATCAGCTGTAGGAACAGTGAGAGGAACATTGATCAGCTGTAGGAACAGAGAGAGAGGAATATTGATCAGCTGTAGGAACAGAGAGAGAGGAACATTGATCAGCTGCTGGAACAGAGAGAGGAACATTGATCAGCTGTCGAAACAGAGAGAGAGGAACATTGATCAGCTGTAGGAACAGAGAGAGAGGAACATTGATCAGCTGTAGGAACAGAGAGAGGAACATTGATCAGCTGAAGGAACAGAGAGAGAGGAACATTGATCAGCTGTAGGAACAGAGAGAGAGGAACATTGATCAGCTGTAGGAACAGAGAGAGGAACATTGTTCAGCTGGAGGAACAGAGAGGGAGGAACATTGATCAGCTATCGGAACAGAGAGGGGAACATTGATCAGCTGTGCAGGGTGCTTCTGATCATTTGAGGTTCATTCAGCCTTGCTGGTGATGACCGAACGCAATTATTTACAGTCGATGGTCTGAGCTAGCCCTTATGTTTCATTCTGAAGGATGATGAATAATACAATCAACACAGGTTTCAGATTTCAAATAGTAAAACTATGTTTAATATGTACAGCGATTCTCAATGTGGCAAAACCGTTACCAACGCTCGTATATGACAAACAACAAATAGATTACTTCCCCTTGGATTTCTTAAACTAAGCCCCTCCATGTTCCCTTACTCACGGTCAGTTAACTCCCAACACTGCACTAACCTCCTTTTCTAAGGTTTGGTTGGGACATACAGAGGTAACTCTCCACACGGCTGTGAGTTGACTATTCTTCAGGCTGTGGATGAAATGCTCACCCTGCTGACTTTGGCTGCCGAATTATATCTTCTACGATTGAAGGCCATGGGAGACGTACCCGTTCCTTAGGGCATGTGACTTCCTTTGGTCCTGGTTGTAGAGAGAGCAGCGTGCATGAGACTCCAACTGCGCTATGACCTCCCTTAAATGGATAGTCACAGCCTGGTCTTCATGGAACTCCCCTGCCTCGACTGCATTCCCCTCCCCCAGGACCTTTCACAACTGGTCTCTGAGGGTATTGACCTGAATCTGCAATTCAGCATCATCTAAACTGTTGGTGGCCGACGTTCCTGTGCCGAGCGTGGTCACGGCATCATTTATCAATCCCCGTTTGTCCCGTATAAAGCCAATGCTGCTCTCCGTTTCCCGTGCATACAATACAACTAACTGTTCACCCCCGTAACTTAACTCATAAAATTGATGGTACATTTCCCAGAGCAGGTTTCATACAAATGCTCCGTTTCAACCGGACACAATTCTGACAGCTGCACACGTGTCAGGTTTAAAACGACCTGATAGTGCACCTCGTAGTACAGTATCTTTCATGTGGGGACTAAAACCAAGTCATTCCCTGGGCCCGGTGTGCTGGCTGGGTAACCGATCTCTGTTCCCCTTACCAGTGGGACTGTTGGCAGAGGCTTTCTTTCCTGGGCAACAAGTTCTGTGAAATTTACTGTGTTGGGAGGTCTCAGAGTTACACAGGAGATCATACTCCTGCACCAACCCACACCTCCCCCGGATTCCTGCCATTGCTTTATAAACGCAATCAACACTCCTTTGGGGCAGGCCCTCAATGATCCCCACACACAAAAATGCCCTGTTCCTCCTTCCACCACTTGTTCCAGCACATCTCTACACCCCCAGAGTGGTTCATGTACCTGGTCGAATTCAACCCAACCCACCCTGACCACCTTCCCTTGTGGAAATAGGCCCTCTGTCCATCCGTCACCCCTGTACCCTCCTTTAGTCACAGTGGGTCCGTGTCCTCCAGTTCACCCGTACACAATGGCTGCTTCGGTGTCTCCCCTCCTCGCCCTTCCGGTCTGTACGGCCATCAAAAATACGAATCCCCATAGGGAGGTCTGAATCCTTCATTCTTCTGATGTTTCCGTGCTTGTGAACAAAACAGACAGAACATATTATCCTCTGTGAGAGGTTTGATCCTCCACAGGTTCAACTGATTATTGACAAAACATGGAAAAACTATCTAAAAACTCCACCGCCTTACTCGAAGCACCCATGGCTAGATGGTATCCAGCCGGGGCCTCTTACGGTTCAGCACTGGCTCGTCAGGAGGCGACCACGGCACTCTTGGCCTTGCGGTCCTTTTGCTCCTCCTTCCAGCCCCAGATACTGGGTCCTTGTCGTCGTCCCAGATGAACGGCGACAGGCCCGTATCCACCAGACTCATGACTGGGCAGGGCTCCTTTTGACCTTTACCTTCCCTTCCTCAGGAGTAAACAGTTTACACTGGTTGATGTGAAACCATTTTGTCCTCCTGGGAAGCTTCACTGCATAAACCTTGTCAACGATGTTGTACGGCCCCGTGTACAGTGGTTTGAACGTCCCTACGTGGGTGTAATTCCACACCATCACCATGTCTCCTATCTTCCATTCCTGGCAGCACTGTGATTCCAGCAGCAACTGGTTCTGGCGGTGCTACTTCCCCAGATTGCTGGCAGCCTGCCAATGAATGCTCTGGAGTGTCTCGTACTGATTCTGTATGAAACAATCCCGGGTAACCTCCCTCACCTGTCGATCTGATCGCCCGGGAGCTAGCACGTGTGTGGGAGTTTTCATTATTCTTCCCATCATGAGCTCATGCGGGAGTACCCTGTGCTTTTAGAAGGACTGGCTCGATCTCTCATTAGAATCAATGGAAGGACTTCATCCCACCGCTGAGAGAATGACCCTCTCTCCTTCCTCATCCTTTCTTTTAAAGTCCAGTTCATGCGCTCCACAATCCCTGAAGACTGGGGATTGTGAGACACATGCCACCTTCCGTGTGTTCCCAAGAGTCCGAGGGTATCCCTCATGACCTGGTGCGTGAAATGACTCCCCTGGTCGGATTCCACCACGTCTGGCGATCCTCACCGGGAGAACACTTCCCTCACCAGCAACCTCGCAGTTGTTAGTGCCGTGGCAGATCTACAAGGAAAAGCCTCAACCCTCTTGGAGAATACATAGACCAGGACCAAGCAGTACTTGTTCCCAGCCTTTGTCCTCAGAAACGATCCGATAAAGTCGATCTGCAAAGTCCACCACGTCTCCTCTACCCTTCTCGTGTGTCCTAAGGTTGCCTTTCTTTTCTGAGGATCTGGATTGGACACCTGCACACCAAACAGTTCGCACAGAACTCCCAAACGTATTCCCTGAACTGGCGCCACACCCTACCTTCTCTACCCTCTTCCAGGTAGTTTCTGGCCCTGGGTGCCCTGCTCCCAGACCTGCATGGGCCAATGGAAGAAATTCTTTCTGGTGCTGTTCGGGAACTACCCACCAATCCCCCTTAAAGAGCAAACCCTCTTTCACAACCACGTCTGCTCCCCTGAGCCAACCCTCAACCTTTTTTCCCCGAACCAGTTTTCCTCGATCACTCTGATAGCCGGGTCCTCTCCTTGGACTTGGTTATGTCTGGGCCTCACACTACCCCCTGGGTCCCTCCTTTGTCCCAGATCGCTGCGACCAGCCCTGCCTGACAGGGATCCCAGAATTCTCCCTCTCTTGTTCCCTGTTTTGCCAGCTCGTCGGCCTTAAATTTCCCCTGCCACCTCGGCTCTGGCCTAGATTGGGCTTCCACTTTGTGGATGTAAAAGCCCTCTCCACTGCATACGGCTACAAGGATCGTTTTCAACAAAGGGGCTGTTAGAAGGGGTTTCCTGTCTGCTGCTTGAAAGCCACGGTGACTCCAAATCGCCAGATATTTGGTACACGGGTTGCAGGTGAACATCGAGTCTGATCAAATGGTGTAAGGAGTGCGGAATTCCTCGGGGTAAGCCACTGCAGAGAGTTCTGCGTATTGGGCACTCATGGTGTCGGAGAGTTAAATTGACTTGGTCACCTTGGTCTCTGGATCATAAATCCCACATCCTATGAGTTGTGTCCCGTTTACAACAGAACTTGAACCATCAACATAGATGTCCCTGCCGGTAGAATGGACTCCGGCCTTGAACCCTACATCATGGTCCCAAACCCCTTCAACCGTGCATCAATGAGCTTCCCCTGCATATGTGAGGTTCATGGTGAGTTTGGGCTCCGTGAGCCCCTGCACTTTCAAATTTAGCTGAGACAGGAGTAAAGTCCAGTGTGCAATGTGAGCACTGCTCACCGTGTCATCCTTTATCCTGCAGTCCAGCAGTATTTGAGTGGGGGTTTAGTGGGTTCATAACATGATGAGCGAGCACACTGTGAAAAGCTGAGAGTGTTTCATGGCCCAATGCATGGCTAGAAGATGCCTTTCACAATTGAAGTACCCTCACTCCACATCTGTGAGGGCCCTTGAGGAGTAGACCATGGGCCTTAGCTTGCTGTGCCACTCCTGGAGCAAAATTGCACCTAGCTATCCCGGCTGGCAGCTACTTCCAAGAAAAATCCTCACCCCCATTAATTGCCCCAAGTGCTGGTGCCATTTGGAGGTTCTCCTTGAGGCACACAAACACTGCCTGGCAGTTCTCATCCCACTCCCTTTCAGAGGAGCTGGAGCAGAGGGCCTGCTGTGATGGTGTAGCCCTCAATGAAGAAGCAGCAGTATCCTGTGAGCCCCAGGGAAGACCTTACCCCGGTAACGTCTTTCAGCGCTGGCAACTCCTGTACTGTCTTCCTCCTTCCCTCATCTATGCAGCACTGTCCTGCCTGCATGATCAAACCCGGGGCTTTGGGCTGACCAATCTGAACTTTTTTGTGATTCACCTTGAATCCCACCTCCTTTAGTAGCCCGAGCAACTCTGGTAACAATGGGATATGTTCCTCCTCCCCCTCTGAGTCGAGCAACAAATTGTCCATGTATTGGACGAGCTGGTGTAGCCGGCTGACCGCTTTGAGTGCATCAGCCATACTCTGGTGGAAGATAGACGGGCTGTTGTGGAAGCCCTGGGGAAGACAAGTCCAAGTATGTTGTTGGCCTTTAAAAGTGAAAGCAAACTTATACTGGTCCTCCCGTTTTAAGGGGATTAACCAGAACCTGTTTGGAATATCGAGCACCGAAAATGTGGTTGCGGTGGCTGGAATTCTCCCTGCGAAGTCGGCTTCCAGACTGGCCAAAGTGGGCCCAGCTTTCCTTTGCTCCTGGTAAAAGCCGCCTGGAATGCAGTCATGAGGCATATGGACTCGGAGTCCTGGGCTTCCTTTACCTGGGGCTTCTGCCCTGGAGGAGATTTCTGGACTGGCTTCCCCCCTTTGGGGCAGTCCTTCCTCCAGTGACCTGCCTTCCCACACCCATAGCAAGTCCCTGGCTTGTTGGTGTCACCGCATTCCTGACGCCATTCTTTCTTCGGCTCACTGGCTCGAGCCTCATGGAGCTTGCCCTTTGGTTTGACCTCCCCTCCAGATTCGGCATTAAAAGCTGGGCTGCTCTGTGTTTGCAAGGTCTTCAGGGTCAAACCAATTCTCGGCCCTGTTCCTGACCCTGGACAAGCTGTTTGCCATGAGGAGCTAAGCTAGTGATTTCTGGGAGCCCCTCTCAACTGTGCCCGGATGACCACCTGCGCAGCTGTCTTTGCAGAGTCTGGCCACAGCCGATCGGTAAACTCATCTGGGGACTCGCAGGAGGCAGAGGGTGATGGTCGAGAGTTGTTTTTGACGGTGGAAGCTTGTGACCAGTGGTGTACCGCAGGGAGCGGTGCTGGGACCCTTGCTGTTTGTAGTGTACGTTAATGATTTATACATGAATAATGGAGGTATGATCAGTAAGTTCGCAGATGAAATGAAAATCGGTGGTGTCATAAAATGTGAGGAGGAAAGCCTTAGAATACAGGAAGATATAGATGGACTGGTAAGATGGGTGGAGCAGTGGCAAATGGAATTTAGTCCTGAGAAGTGTGAGGTGATGCATTTTGGGAGGACTAACAAGGCAAGGGAATATACAATGGATGGTAGGACCCTAGGAAGTACAGAGGGTCAGAGGGACCTTGGTGTACTTGTCCACAGATCACTGAAGGCAGCAGCACAGCTATATAAGGTGGTTAGGAAGGCATACGGGATACTTGCCTTATTAGCCGAGGCATAGAATATAAGAGCAGGGAGGTTATGATGGAGCTGTATAAAACGCTAGTTAGGCCACAGCTGGAGTACTGTGTACAGTTCTGGTCACCACACTATAGGAAGGATGTGATTGCGCTGGAGAGGGTACAGAGGCGATTCACCAGGATGTTGCCTGGGCTGGAGCATATCAGCTATGAAGAGAGAATGGATCGGCTCGGGTTGTTTTCCTTAGAACGGAGAAGGCTGAGGGGGGGACCTGACTGAGGTATACAAAATTATGAGGGGCATTGATAGGATAGATAGGAAGAAACGTTTTCCCTTTGCGGAGGGATCAATAACCAGGGGCATAGATTTAAGGTAAGGAGCAGTAGGTTTAGAGGGGTTTTGAGGAAACATTTTTCACCCAGAGGGTGGTTGGAATCTGGAACACACTGCCTGAAAGGGTGGTAGAGGCAGGAAAACTCACAACATTTAAAACGCATTTAGATGAACACTTGAAACACCAGAGCATACAGGGCTATGGGCCAAATGCTGGAAAATGGGATGAGAATAGATAGGTGCTCGATGGCCAGCACAACCACGATGGGCCGAAGGGTCTTTTTGTGTGCTGTATAACTCAATGACCCTATGACCCTATCTCGCCCTCGCTACACCCGTTGATCCCCCCAATCTGCTCCATCTCCAAGAAGTGAACTGAGGGGTCCCCGTCCCGTTTTAACTTGGGTGTTCCTGCAAACATGGTTTGCAGCTGAGTGTTGGTGTAAGGCTCTGCAACGGCCCTTGGTCCCCGTTTGCTGCTGTTGGACAAAACATTTGCTGTCGCAGAGGACACGTGGGATTCCCTAGCATCTGTTGCTCTTCCTGGGATCCCATAACCTGAGCCTTACTGGCGGACTCTGCGGTAACCCCACTGGCGGGCTCCGCATCCTGGACACGACTGGCGGGACCTACACTCTGAATCCTGTTGCCGGATTCTACAGTAACCCTACTGGCAGGATCACCCTGACCTTCATCTCCCCTGACTATCTCAGCTGCTCCTGGAGCTAGCAGGCAAACCATCCCTCTGGCCTTCGACAAGGCTTAGGTCAGCTTTCGGATCTCTGCCCTAAGGCCCGTGATCCGTATCCTCGTACCCCCTCTCCTGCACAACCTTGTGCGCTACCCTCATGTCACTGAGGCGCCCCTCAGCTGCACCAGCCCTGGCTTGCAGCCTTTGATTGTCCTCTTGGAGACCCTGAACTTGCACTTGATCTTCAGTTACCTGACATTCCCAATACTCGTTCTAGATACAAGATACTTCCTCTCGAGCCCCGCACTCCTTCCTTGCAGATCTTCCAAGTACTTGTTAGGTGCCCTTGTTATGTGCCATTGATATCAAGAGTAAGGCAGGATTACACAATATTTGGTGGAAAGTACCTGGGTAAGCGAGTGAGGGAGTTACAGTCCTGATAGCCCGACCTGGTTCTGGGTAAGGGTCCTACACAGTCTATCAAGATTCTGTTAAAGGGGTCACCAAACGCCGGTATGGGTTTGAGTGGGGCAGGTTTAATTGTGGACTGTGGTTTTCCCGCAACCTGACAAGTGTGACAGATCTTGCAGAATTCGGCCACATCAGACCAGAGGTGAGGCCAATAAAAGTACCTGCTTTTCCGGGATCGGGATTTGCAGACACCCACATTTCCAGCCATTGGAATGGCATGGGCAGTTTGTAAGATTTCCTTACGGAACTCTGGGTCACGTCAATCTGGTGGAGTATTGTCCACTCCTCTTCTGCCAGTCTCCAGGAGTTCTCCACTTCCGCATTACTACCCTGTCTCTCAGGTAATAGCATTCTGGAACCTGAGCGGCTTCTGCCTCGGAGCAAGCAGTCTGCACTATACACTTTATGTTCGGGTCTACCTGTTACATCTTAATTAATGAGGCTTGGCTGAGCACCTCATCTCCTTCATTCAGGATAATAAGGAAGGTTTCAGACAGCGAGACCTTTTGTTCATCTTACCAAGTTTTTGGCTTCCCATTATTTAAACTCATCCGCCAGGCTTGGGATCGTTTCACTACACCATCTGGGAAGATCTCCAGGACTTCCTCCTGTAACTGTTCTGTTTCTCTCTTCTCACTTGGCTTGTCTGGGATTATGGGGGATGCTACCACCTTACTGAGCATTACCAAGCAGGAAATCTATCCCAGCCACTCGAAGCCCAGTGTCAATCCCTACAGTGATTGGCCCAGAGACTGGGTCACATTGTAAGGGAACCCAACAGAGGGGTACGGACAGGTATCCTCCACCAATCCCATTGATTAGCACCTTGGCATTCATGGAGCATTACGGGGAAAGTGTCAGGTTTTTCCCCAATAATAATGATTGAGTGGCCCGGGTATCCCTGAGCAGTACAATGGACTTGCCCATTTCCTTCGGGGGGTATGGGAACATTGTTCCTCAGAGGATAAAACTCCGCTAACTTTCAAGATCTTTGACTGGTTCTAACAGGCTTAAGGCAGTACTGATAGAGGGGACAATTTTGGCCACTAGGACCTGTCACCCATAGGGTTATCCTGCTCAGGGATGCTTTTGTGGATCCATTTCAAGCTGACAGACTTCCCCTTCAGTTTCCAGCAGTCTGCCCTTCTGCTTTTTGTTTTACTATAATGGGAACACACAGGTCTTCGGGTGTCAGATCTGTGCCCTGTGCCTTCTCTTCTGACTTAGATGGGGGCCGGGGGTGGGGAGTGGCGGGGGGGGGGGCGTCGGGAGGGCCTCTCACACCCTTTTTCCTAGTCTCTTCCCCCTGGCTTCCCCATCTCCTATCGTATACCCCCTTTCTGTCTTTTCTGACTTTCTGGGGGTTATTAGGAAAGAGTTTGCCTGTGTTCCAGGTCTATGCATGAACTCGTAACATCAGTGATGGTTGCAGTATTTCTGGCTGTTAGAATCCCCTACTGTTCCACATGAGTGTTAAAGGTGCATGGAAGGCAATTTTTGAACTCCTCTAATAAAATTACCTCTTAATCCCTCGTAAGTGCAGTTAATTTTCAATGCTTACATCCACCTGTTGAATGTGAATTGTGTGACCCTTTCAAATTTGAGAAAGGTTTGGATGGAATTTTTGCGAGAGTTCCTAAATCTCTGGCGGTATGATTCCGGTACAAACTCATAAACACTCAGGATAGCATTTATCATTTGCTTGTAGTTTGAGGAGCTCACGGCCAAGAGTAGGGAAGAAACCTCACAGGCCTTTCCTGTTAACTGGCCTTGCAGCAGGGGAGTCCAAACTCCTTCAGGCCACTTTAACTGATTGGCAAGCCTCGCAAAGGATATGAAGAAGGCTGCAATATCATCCTCTTCAAATTTGTGTACGAACCGGGACGACTTTAAGAAATCAAAGCTTGCCTCGGAACAAGGGTCATTTGAGCTACCAGTGGCATCGCCACGACATAAAGACAATTTTTCCCTGACCAATTCATACTGTCTCATTTCACTGTCTTATTGTGCTTGTAATTCCTTCTCAAACCTGTCCCTCTGGAAGACTGTCGCTCTCTCTCTCTCTCTCTCCTGAAATTCCAACAATAACCTCCACTCTCCCAGGTGAATTCTTGCTGAGGTAACCAGGTCTGTTTCAGGTTCTATATCGTCTACCCGTTCCAGTTCTGACTGAGGGTAAAATGCTCAGCCAGCACTTTTAGCTCCTCGGGTCTTCTTGCCCTTTTCCTCACACTACATTCACCTGGTCAGCTACTGCTCTGAGCTGTTTAATGGTTAAGGTAGCTCACTTATGCCAAGTTAAATCCTCCTGTTCTACGAATGATTCCACGTTAAAGTCAGCCTTTCTATTTTCCATTGTTAATATTGGTGAAGCTTGCTGCTGTATTCCTCTATTATTTTTTAGAAACAATTTCAGCCGTTGAACTTTTCCCCTTTGCTTCAGATTTTTTCTTCTAAGATTCAGCTCGTTTTATTCTGATTGGTTCAGATCCCGAATGCAGTTCCGATGAGAATTGAGGGAGAACTGAAACCCCAGTTCCTTTCCCTTTACTGTGCGGAATCAGGGTGTTTTTTGAAAAGGAGGTTGTGTGTTTCTTAATCCCTGAGTGTGTAATTAATTTGAAGACCCAGCAGAACACTTTTTGTGGGTTTAAATAAAGAGGATTATTTTTATTCACATGTTCATCCTGAAGGTCTAATGCTATGTTATTCACTCAGGACTCAAACACGAGCACTCGAGAACGAAAGCCATTAAAGAGGATAGTGAACTTTTATCAAATACAAACAAAGGACTAGTTCACAAATCACATTATTTTGGCATGTCCTGGGGAAAAGGCATATATTGAGGGCCTGGTGAAGAAAGTGTTTCACTCCTGATGTGTCGGTAGGTGGATTTGATAGCCGGAGTCGTATATCAAAATCATCGCAGGATTGTCGAGAAGAAGTGGATTTTCAGCAGGTCACAAAGTTAGTTGCTTGTAGTCTTATTACTCGGAGGTCAGTTTTCTGTACTGGTGGACTTGAAAAGTAACAGGTGTCAGATTTTTGTGTTTTTGGGAGGGACATTGACTTGCCTTTGACCCACAAGGTACAGACTTTGTTATTCTGAAATCAAGTTTATTAAGCACTGCAAGGATTTACAATGCGATACTTAACCAAAGGCAGTAGTTATACAGCAGAGTGCAGAGTGTCCTTGGTTCGTGCTCCCCGAGCTGCTGTGGCGCAATCTTCTCTCTTGAAGTATTCCGTTGGCTGTAGTATGATCTCTTCCTCGAATCTGTGCACTCCAGTGTCTCTCAGTATCTTTCTTTTACCACCCCCCTGCCCCCCGCCCCGAGAGATTCTTCATTCCATTTTAGGTCTTATTCTAACTTAACCCTCTTTATTGGTTAGATATGACCTCACCTTCCATACCTTGTCTCCACAGATGACTTGATCGCATAAGTATTGATACATGATGGGGAATGTTTGCTATCCCCATCAATATTCCAGTTATGAATGGCCTCCAAACACCTTTATTTATATTTCCATCCCCATGATGTGCTACAGATAAAGAAAATTTTAATATTCAAAAAAATAAATGGTAATTCCTGGGACAACAGCATGTCTGCCTGCCAGTAAACTGTTGCTGAGTGAGGTATTGTGTCAGTGGGGACTGCCGCCACTGCGAGATAGTGATTAAGGTCAGTCTGATTCATGGTAAACATCCAAGCTCTGTCTGACAGCTCGACTATTCTATCTCATGCTAGCTGCTCATTGTGCATCCCAGAGCATTCCATCGGTAGGATTAGACCTTTTGCAGAGTTAGCTTGTTAAAAGAGGCAGACCGTAAATGCACATCACCATCAGCTGGATCTGCCTGCATCCTATTGAAGACAGTATACAATATTCCTGCAAAAGCTATAGGGCTCTTGTGTGTGCTTTGTGTAATTCCTTCAAAAACCTCTGTCCTGTCGAACTGTTCTAAGCCCAGGGTCTTTTGTAGTCCCTTTTTAAACTCTTTCCACAGCATCCTACTAATCAATACTGAAGTTATTTATGCCTTTAACCCCTTATAGGGACTAAACCAAATCAGGAATACATCCCTATGAATCTCCTTTAATTAAGTTCAAACCAGACAAATTCTCAGACACTTATTTGGGTCCAAAGAATTGTACCAGCTTTCCCTCAAAGAAAGAAAACCAACAGAGAATATTACCATCTTTCGGATAGCCTATTTTTATTATTTATGGCGAAGTCATAAATATCCCAGATATTATAAGGGTCTGGGAAACCCTCTTCAATACGTATATCTGCATTTAAAGAGACTCAAGAGGACGTTCTTGTAGTTGTATACAAGATACGACATGAGACGATTTATTAACTTTTATATATTTATTAAAGAATTTAACATGCAACACACTTCTTGGGTTGAATTTTACCGGCCCCTCGATGAAGCGGGTAACGGAGCGGGGCCGGTAAAATACTGCGGGGAGAGACCCGCTATGACCCACGATGTCGAGAAGGGCCCGCCACATATTTCCGGCGGCACCACGGTGTAGCCCCCTCCCACCACACGATGGCAGCACCACAATTAGCATCTGGTAAAGAGTACTTACCATTGCTGATTCTGCAGCTCGTCGCCTCTCCACTGAGATTTTCAGATTTTTCGCTGAATAGGTGGCCGACATGTGCCATCCCGTTCACAATTTGTAAAGCTGGAGGGTCCTCAGAGGCAGTAGCTGTTGCCAACGAAGGTAAATTCTGTTATCCAGGGGTCTAACTCGACATTCCTAAAGGGAGAAGGGACTGGGATTACTGGAGGGAAAGCTGTGTTGGCATGAAGGTTGGTACTGTGTACCATCCCTCTGTTAACAGTGTACACTTTGTGTTTGTGAGGGGGCAATGGCGCACAAGGCACCCTGTGTGTGGGGAGGGTGCCAGAATGGGCAGGAACATTACGGTCATATGGATGGTGGGGGCCATCGATTCAGCTGGTAGGATATTGCTGTGGTCATGCTGTGCCACTCTGAGCATTGGTCAAGATGGGCAATGCCATGGCTTGTCACAAAGTTGATCCAGGAAAGCAGCTAATGTACGCATCAACACCAATCCATGCCCTGTTCGGAACCTTCGAATAGATGCAGGGTTCAACTTTATTTCTCACATGGAAATAGGTATGGCTCATCCTACATTGTGTGATCCTCTGCACGTGAGGATCCGTATGTGCTAGAGGCAGGTCCGATCCACATAGAGGTCCCCGGTCATGAGCAGCAGCCCCCAAGGGGAACACGCCATTACATTTTCCGTGCATCTACAGGCCCCACATGACATGCCATCGGATGTCAGATCACCAGTGTCAGAAGAGATTGCACATTGAGAGAGGGAGGTGACACATCTCTGTGCCCTGCTCAAGGATGACCTGCAGCACTTTGGCTCCAGTGGACATCCCATGCCTTTGTTCCTAATAGTGGCAGCGGTTCTCAAGCCTCTACAGCTTTTTAGGACCCACCAGAGACCTTTGTGGGGGTCACACAGTCAGCATTGCACCACTACATCAGGGAGGTCACCAATGCCCTGCCCCGGAGGGTCAGTGAGGACATCTGCTTCAGGATGGACTCTCACAGCCAGGCCCAGAGGGCCATTGGATCTGGCATCATTGCTGGAGAACCATAGATTGTAATGTTCATAGACTGCACTCATGTGGCCATCAGGCCTACTGCCAGGCTATCACCTGCAGATATTACCACTAAAAGAGTCCTCTCAATCTAGGTGAAGCTGGTATGTGAACACCGCAGTTGTTGCAGCAAATCTGTGACTGCTCTTCAGGCAGCTGCCATGACACCTGAATCTTGCGCCAGTCCCGACTGCCACCGTTGTTCACTGAACTGGCTCAGATGGAGGGGTGCCTTCTTTGAGATAAGGGCTATCCTTTGCAGACATGGCTCCCGACACCAAGCAGAGACCATACCACTGCTGCAGAGGAGAGATACAACTCCAGCCACTGAGCTGCAAAAACCACCATTAAGCAGGAGATCGGCATGCTTAAAGAGCACCTCCAATGCCTATATGGTTCGGGTGATGCCCTGTACTACGGGCCAAAAAGGCCAGCTCCTTACTTTGCTGCTCTCCACAACTATGCACCCAATAGGGGTCATGCCTGGCATGATGAGGAGAGACGTCAACAGGGTTCCTCCTCGGACTATGAGGATACTGAGGATCTAGAACATGAAAGACGCATGGGAGGGCAGATTGCACCCAGGCTCTGCATGCAGGGCGAGCAGTGAGGTAGAGATGGATAGAAGTGGCTTATCAGACAAAGGCTCTCTGCACCATAGGAACCGACATGAGCTCTGCAAGCCACACATTAACCTCACTCACCCACTGTGCACCAGTCCACATCTGCAGCATCCCTGTGTAAACCATTAGAGTCAACAGCTAACTGAGCCAATGTCCATGTTGTCACTGCATCTGTGGAGACACTAATGAGTAATGGTGGCATAGCAATGATGTTATTGCATTCGTTGGCTCTCCTGAAGGGCCAACAGTGCAAAGGGATGTGACATTGGCGCTACATTCTGGCACACATCATTCGCACAGAGAAAAGGACAGACATGTTGGTGAGGAACATTTTGTGTAAGATGTATTTACATTGCTGTGAAACCCGTGCATTCCCATTTGTTTCAGTGTGTTCTCTGTAAACCTCTGTTATATCTTTTATGATCTATTTAAGTCTCACCTCCTGGAATGTGCAAACATAGGATTATTCACCCAGGTGCAGCACACCTACAAGAAGGAATGTTACACTTGAGTGGAAGAAGAGGATCACAACTTCACAGGACACTGGGACACAGCAGGGTAAGTATGTGGCTGCAAAGCACAAAGTGCTGGGATCACTCAGCATATCAGGCAGCATCTGTGGAGAGAGAAGCAGAGTTAACTTTCAGGACAGTGAACTTGGACAAGTTAACTCTGCTTTTCTCTCCACAGATGCTGCCAGACCTGCTGGATTTCTGCAGCACTTTCTTCAACAGTCAGGTAAGTATTTCTTTGACAATTGTCAGGAAGCAGATGCTGGGGCAGTTAAAATAGGGCCCCAGTTCCTGCTGCACAACTGTCAAAACTCTTGCTGCGCCGAATGTCCTCCCTCTCCCCATGTACTATTGGGGGGGGAGGGTGGCGGGGTGCGCGGCCTCTATGGAAATGAGCCCCAATAAAATTGAGCCCCTTAAGTGGTTAAGTATATCTCAATATCAAATATTACTAAAAGATGTAACACATAATCTTATTTCTAACACAGAATCCAAAAGTTTAACTTTGCTGATGTTACAGCAAAAATATCTCAGAATATCCAGAATATCCATCAAAATTTAAAGTAAACTTTTCCCTTAAATGCCCCTCAGTTGAAAAGCGTTTTTTGAGGATTTAATGTTTCTTGGCATTGCTTCCAAAACCTCTCATTTTTATACTATTTATAAGGTGTCATATGACCTCTTAGCAAATATGTGACCTTCCTGTATTCCTTTTAAAATCCATAACTTTAATTACCATTTCCACTTAATGTTTTCCTGGAATTTGAAGTTGTGAGCATTTATCTGGTCAAAATGGTTAAAATGGTGTTTACTTGACCTCTTGTTCCTGTAAGTCCATTTTCATTTATTGTTTATGATCTATCATTGCCATTTTTATGGTACCGTTAATTAACCTCCGAAGCTGATTTGTCTGCACCAGCAACCCCATAAACTAATTAAATTTATTGCTCCCTCTTACTGATGTCACACAGGATATTCCAATGTGTCTGTTTCCTTTCCACTTCCCTGGGAACAGAAATTCTATTTTAACAGGGACATTGAAATATTTAACTCTACCTTCTTAAAGGGAAATTTCAGTGACATCTGAAAACTGACCATTTATTCAATCTTGAACTCTAAAAGGCACAATACACGAACGATTTCCAAATTCTACTTAATCAAGCCTATTATATACCGATATTCCATCACAATACATCCTAGGGAAATGCATCATGCACGTCAATTTTACATGTTGACAGGATGCCTCGCTTTTTGTCCTCATCAGTCAACTGGGGATTATCATTTTTAAAGGTCATTAAACACTGTGCGAATTCTAAGGGACAAGTTTGAGTTGTAATCGGGCCCTATTGATCAGTTAATGCTTTGAAATCTCCATAGCTAAGGGGCACAGAATTGGTGGACTCAGTCGCCTCCCTCCTCAGGAGGAACGGGCAGTTCTGGTTCGCCTTCCCGTCCCCCCTCTTCTCTCAGGTCTACCCGCCTCCTTCGTGTTGTTAACTTAGCAGGACAGACAGGAAAAGGCTCTCCTATCTATCGTCATCCTGTTCCGAGGACTCCTGTCCTATCTCAGTTTCTGCTACATGATATTTCTGCTTTTGTGACATCCGCCTGTTACTTTCCCAGTAGTTCAGCAGCCACTTAATGGTAGACTTGCACTGTACATGGTCTGCCTCTCGGTGGAGTTGCTCCTGTAGCTTTCGAAGAGTGTCTGTGAATCCTCTAATTTCTGGGTCAATTGGGCATTTTGCTGTGTGAGAGTGGCAATACGCCTCTGCCAACTTTAACCACTGCTGAGCTGCACCAGTCTGTACAGCAGTAAGCAGATGTTGTTGTATGGTAGCTGGAGAAACCTAGCTGAGTGTGTAACATTTCCAGATGTGTCTGCTGCTGCTGGATCTGTTCACTTTGAGCTACCATTTGTTTTGCCTGTGACTGTATCACTTTCTCATCACTCTGCACACAGTATAATGCTGTGTATGCAATTAGATTTTAAGCCCTCTCAGTCTTCCAACGTTTAGCCAAGACCTGCGCCTAGATAAACTACTATTTCTTTGAACAGAACGTGCTCATGCTTCCGTATGTACTCTTCCAACAGGGAATGGATACTGTCTATATTACATGTAGTGATGAAATTTTCCTCATGTTTCCCAGAGACCCTCCTTTATACTGTTCTGTCCCCACACAGCTTCTCCTTTAAAAAGACACCACTGGCACAGTATAAGCTGACACCCTCCAAAAGAGGTTATCCCCACAGGAGTTATCACTGGTCAAACAAAGGTCAGTTGTTTGTGAAACTGGCTTCAACACACTCGATTTGAGTACAAGTCAAGGTCCTGGGTTTAGGCACCAGATGTAAATCTTCAGTTTGCTTTAATTTAATTGTAAGACTTATGTCAATTGCAATTAGAGACTACATTGGGAGAGCTGATCTCGAAGGGACGTTCAGTTCAGACTAGCTACAAACCATGGTCGGTCCGAGTGTTTTTTCACAGGCTTCACAGAATTTGTTAAGTTTATCACAATGAGTACAAAAATGTGATACTTCACGAAAGGCAGCGAGAAGCAGTCACATTCACTGTGCAATACTGCTCCTCGGCCTCCGATTAACGGTGGCGATAGTCTCTTGATTGAAATTTATCTACTTTCTTCCCTTCTTCTCGATGATGCCCGCTGATGTCTCTCAGCACCTTTCTTTTATCCCCCTCCGAGGGTTTCTTCATTCCATATTCATCATATTCCAATTTAACCCTTTTCATTGGTCAGATATGACATCACCTTCCATACATTGTCTCTACAGATGTTTTGATGGTCTAAGTATTGTCACGCCATGGAGAATGTTTGTTATCCCCAACAACATTCCAGTAATGATTGGCCTCCAAACACTTTCATTTACATTTTCATCTCCTTGAGACCTGCAAGTCTACCAGTTATTGTTACTCCGAAGAAAAAACAAAAAGTGCTGGAAATACTCAGCAGGTCTGACTGTGATGAATTATAGGTATAATAGGCTTAATTAGGTAAAAGTTAGATATAATTAATACATTATACCTGTTAGAATTAAAGATTGAATAAATGGTCAGTTTACAAGGCTCATTGAAATTTGCTTTAAGGGCAAAGTTAAAATACATGAACATCCCTGTTACAATGGAATGTGTAGCAGGAACACCTATTCAGGTAAATGAGAGAGGTGATACATGTTCCTTACTGATAACTATAAACCTAATTAGTTGATATTATTAATGATATTGACAGATTAACTTAAAGAGATGGTACGAGGTAACATCAAAGAATCATCACAGATGATCAATCACAGAATGAAATGTTACCTGCAAAAAACAGATGCCACGTAAACCCAATTTAACCCCTGAAGGAAAAAAACAGTTGCAATTTAATGAACAAATCTTTTAAGTATAAAACACATTTATAAAGTTAAGTCTTCGTATTACTATTAAACACTACAAACATTTTGACCAGATAAAAACTCACAAATTCATGAAACGGGAATTCTCAGCAGATAATTAATTGGGAATAAGTAGCTAATGATATTCCCATAATTGGGAATAAGTAATGATATTCCCATATATGGATAACGCAAGCGGGGAAAACGCACACAAAAAGGGAACACCTACATTCCAAAGATGAGTTAATCGATTAGAAACAGTATAAACATGAGAGTTTGGAATCAAAAAATCAGTGGTATTGAATTCCTCATCAATAATACTCATACAATGGTAAAAATGGCTGACTGCATGACAAGACAATTCTGCTCTTAACTGAGGGTGTTTTGTTTTGTTAGGCAGGAGGCTCAGGGAATTTAAGGTCACAATTTACTTTGAATTTTGATGGATATTCCAAGATATTTTGCTGCAACATTGTCAAGGTTGAGCTTTTGGATTCTATTTTAGAAATAAGATTATGTTTTACATCTCTTGGTAATCTTTAATATTGTAGTATACTTATCCATTTAAAAGTGTATTGCATATTAAAGTCTTTAACAAATATATAAAAGTTAATAAATCATCTCAAGGAGCATTCTGTGTCCAACAACACAAACCACCTCTCTGTGTCTCTTTAAGTGGAGAGATACGTATTGAAGAGAGTTCCCAGACCCCCATAATATCTGAGATATTTATGACTTAGCCATAATTATGAAAAAGTAGGCTATCTGAAAGGTGTTAATATTCTCTATGAGTTTTCTTTCTTTGAGGGAAAGCTAGCTCAACTCTTTGGATCTAAAATAAGTCTCTAAGAGTTTGTCTGGTTTGAACTTAATGAAAGGAGATTCATAGGGGTGTACTTCTGATTTGGTTTAGTCCCTGCCATGAAATCCTCCGTCAGGATGAGGACAAAATCTGGCCCATTATTTCATCTTGATCTGTCCATTCAAAGGAGTTACTCCACCCATGGTCATTCAATTAGGAACTTTCTGGATGCTTGAGATACTTCTGAGACTGAGCTGAAATTGCAGAAGTCACCTGATCCTCAGCAGCCATCTCTTGTGTCCTTTTAATGTAAAAAAAAAAGGGAAATTGAGTTCCAGAAGATTCGATGCTGAAGATGGTCAATATTTAAAGTTGTCAATAGGACATGCCTTTACTGGGCATGACAACTTCCAAGACATCAATTTCCATTTCCT
The DNA here is from genome assembly GCF_036365525.1 of Heterodontus francisci. Lineage (NCBI taxonomy): Eukaryota > Metazoa > Chordata > Chondrichthyes > Heterodontiformes > Heterodontidae > Heterodontus > Heterodontus francisci. The sequence continues at coordinate 182,189,464 of NC_090373.1, forward strand.
CACTGTCACTGGGTTGAAATCCTGCAACTCCCGACCTCACAGCAATGTGGGTGTCCCTTCACCACACAGACTGCAGCGGTTCAAGAAGGCAGCTCACCACCATCTTAGGGCACCAAAGGATTTATATTAAATACCAGCCTTGTTAGTGACTCCCACATCCCAAAATGAATAATTAATACTGTATGAACAGAATGTGCAATGACTCCGCCAAATATGTTCCTTGTTAAAGTCTGTACAGCTTCATTTTTGCTAAATGACTGAAAAGCACTTGAACAATTTACAAATATAAAAATCAGCTCCACCTATTGCTCTGAAATGTCGAGCCTGTAAATGTCAGATGGACAATTGGAATTTGTCTCAGATCTGCCTTTGCAGGTGGGCTTTACTTCAGTGAACTTTGGGTGGTCCAGATCTCACTGCCGTTTATAGTCACCCTGTTTTGACTGAGGTACCGAGCTGATTTTATTACTTTGCAATAAGAGACACACAAGTCATCTTTTGGCCTCTCTTCTCAGTAACGTTTACATGGTGATTTACATCTTTTAATGTTGAACTCAGAGAGATGAAGAAAAACATTGTCACAAGTCACAAAGTGATCTCATCTGCACCTGTTCCCGTGGACAAACCAAATACCTGAATTTTAATATTTTGGAAATTTTATTATATGAGAAAAAAAAAGGACCTGCAATTCTCTCTGACTCTTTATTCCCCGAACATTACAAGGTGATTTACATCTTGTTTTCAGATTGAAGTCAAACCCAAACCCAGCAGAAATGATGAGGTGGGTTGCGGGTGGGAGCACGATTTTCCATGGCATGGGACCACCACCAGAGACTCGATGAAATGATCCCTGGCACTGGGAAAGTGGATGGGAAAAGGGTCTGGAAGTGATTGAACTGGGGAAAGGGAAGAGAAGCCTGGAGCAGGGGTGGCCAAGAGTTTCTGGTTGGTCCTTGAGCGACACTCGTACAGATCAGCCATGATCCAAGTGAATGGCGGGACAGTCTCAAGGGGCTTAATGGTCTACTCCTGCTCTCTTTGACCATTAGGAAGTCTGGACTTCTCCTATTATGATGTAGCTTCCAGTCAGGTTTTCCCAGATGGTGAGGTATCAATGTCACTATCGGCAGTTCAGATCACATCAGGGTCCAATAGATGTCAACATGACCCCAACATTTCACTATTGATGAGGACCCTGCCTGGCTCCAATGTGTGGCTTGTCAGATTGGGAAAGTTGTTGAAGTTAAAATGAGGGTCAGGTGGGAACAGAGCAACATTGAGTCAGTAAGTTACTCACTCGGCTTTATTCCTTCACATGCACTGTTCCTACCTTGCCGCAGTTGGGCAGGTGGGTGGTGGAGGGGGTGATAAACGTCAGTGCGTTATTTGACCACAGACAGCATCACAGATGATCCCAATCCTGTCCTCACTTGACACCCATATACGGGCTTTTTAACAGCAGCAGTCGGTGGATATTCACCAGCATCAGGAACCCTGCTGATTTTTCCCCTTTTTCAGACAAGGGATAGATGATCTGTTGTGACCCAACTGCCACCTGGCTTTGATCAGATAATTCAGCAGAGACTGCAGACTAAACCTGGGACCTTCCTACTTGATACAGTTAAGTTCCACATTCCAGACAAACTTATCTACAGAGAGATCAGTGGATAATCAAAGACAAATTTTTCAAACATGAGAGGGTGCAATCTCCATTTGACCAATAAAGAAAAATGGGAATTAGCCATTCAGCAGCTCATTTTAGACGATATAAAGCAGCAATTAAAGAAATGGTGTTCGCTCTGACACATCGTACATCCCATTCACTCTACAACATGACAGGGTCATTGAGAGTGGTGGGACTGCTAATGGAAGCTGGCTTTTACAGTCGGAACAAGGAAAGAGTTTTGTTGAGTGAGATTGAATTGTAACATACAGAACAAACCACTCCTGACACTTCAATGTTATTTCTGTATTAATGGGGAACAGTTCAGCTTTACAGTGTGACAGCTGGCATCATTTCATAAAAGACTGTCCCAGGTGTTCAGACTTCCCTGGAGCCAGCACTCAGGGAGTTAAAGATTTCTAAATTCATCACATGGTTGGAACGGAGACACATTGCTGAATAAATCAGCTGCTATTTTTCCTCAGTGTCTAATGTTCCTGCCTGCAGATTGTTGTATTCAAAACCATCTTCTGAAAACAGTATAAAAAGATGTGAACACTCTGCTCAAACACCAGATCGATCTGAAGGTGCTGAGAATCATTCAGTGAATTCAGTGATCGGAGTGGACACCAAGATGCTGGCTCTCACCTTAACTCTATCTGTCCTACTTGGGCTTGAAATTGCTGGAACGGGAGCGAATAAAGAGGTGACCGAATTCTGCTGGGACTTTGGCTGCCTTGAACCTATAAAAGATGAATTATACACAGTAAGTATAGTCAGAAGTTTACTCTTTATTGCCACGTTTGTGTCAGTTCATTTTACGTTTGTCAGTAGGAGACAGAAATGCACTTTCAGTGCTTGATTCTCGATAATGTATGAATTTGTGTCTCAGGAAACTTTCAAAATTACCTCCAGTTCCAAACAAGATCTTTAATCTTACTGATTAATATATTCATGTCAGTCCCTTAAAGGAAAGGTTTGGTACAATTGCATCAGCAGACTATTTCAGCAATAATTCCCACAATTAGAGATGTGTATCTGGAATTTGCTGTCAGTTCTGGGGCCCAGAATAATCTCCACATCTCAGATGCCCCTCAGTCTGTATCGAGCACTCCTGGACCGGGTGGATCACAGACAGCTGCAGAGTAAAGTCCCATATGGAACCTCAGCCCAAAGCTCACAAGAACAATCACTCCTCCACCAGTTGGGCACTTCCATTTCCCACAACACTTCATCTATTCCCCACTCTGAGTCAGATAACCAATGTGTGGACAGTTACAGACATTCTGTCTTGTGGGTTCACACCCTCGAGGAACTGGGTTTAGCTCCACAGACTCATTTCACATTGGATCCTTATAGCGGACAGAGAGAGGAGACCTCCCCGGGGTCAAACTCACTCCTTTAAGATTAAAGGAGAACTTGCTGTCCATTTTACCACCCAGCTCACAGCTGAGCTCACTCAACTGGCAAATTAAAGCTTCGCCACTGGTTGATGCTCAGAAATATTGAGTCAAATCTTGCTGGATCAGGGCATCGCACTGTTAGTTAGACTTTTCCTGCACATTTCAGCTTGAATATATAGGGTGTAACTTGCTGGGACTGGGAGCTGATAACGGTGCATCAGTGGGACCGAAGTAAATGATGGGACTAACAATGTATCCCTTTAACCAATGAGAGTGAAGGACGGAAAAAGAAACTGAGGAAAGACGGAGAAAGAATCTCATCAGGATTCAGTCTGTGAGGATTTAACCCCTTACTCACAAAGGGATCAGACATCACAAGAGTACAGTTGTCAAGCTACTTATTGAGAGCAAGCCAGATCAAGTTTATTAGGTTTCATGCAAACTATGGCAATAAACTCGGGCAGTGATTGACATTCTAATGCAGGCTATATACCTCCCGCATTAGTCGTGGGCAGGGAGTGCACATCTTCTCTTGCAGCTTTAGGTCTCCAAAATTCTTTTCTCTTTGTTTGCTTGTTTTTGATTCTCACCAACGTACAGACCCAACTTATGGGGTTTTTTTTCTGGCTCTTATCCAATTAACCCATCCCAGTGCCCAATCATGTTCATCCCCGAGGCCCTCATGCCCTCTGCATGCCTTTCTTGACCAATCAGGTATTTGTTCATGTAGCTGTTACCAACCTTACATTATTACATCATGTCTTTCATTACAACACTCTCTTATTCCCTCTTTCTCAAGGTCTTTACGTGTTGTGTCTTCTTATCGACTTGAGAGAGACCTACTAGACAGTTCTCAGCCAGCAATTCAAAGACTTTTAATTCCAGCTGCAGTGAACTTGTTGCAATTTCCCACAGTCCCTCTATCTTGAGACTTCTTTTCACATTATGCCCCTTTTTCTACTTCTTTTATTTGTCTGTGGGATGTGGTTGTCGCTGGCTAGGCCAGCATTTATTGCCCATCCCTAATTGCTCTTGAGAAGGTTGTGGTGTGCTGTCTTCTCAAAACACTGCAGTCCACATGACGTGGGTACACCTATAGTGCTGTTAGGAAGGGAGTTCCAGGATTTTGACCCAGTGACAGTGAAGGAACAGCAATGTTGTTTAAAGTTAGGTGTATGGCTGGGAGGAGAACTTACAAGTTGTGGTGTTTCCATGCATCTGCTGCCCTTGTCCTTCGAGGTGGTACAGGTCGCAGGTTTGGAAGGTGCTGTGTTGCTGCAGTGCGTCTTGGAGATGGTACATACTGCTGCTACTGTGTGTCAGTGGTGGAGGGAGTGAATGTTTGTGAATGGGGAGCCAATCAAGCGGGCTGCTTTATCCTGGATGGTGTTGAGCTTCTTGAGTGTTGTTGGAGCTGCACCCATCCGGGCAAGTGGAGAGTATTCCATCACACTCCTGACTTGTTCCTTGCAGATGGTGGACACGTTTTAGGGGTTCAGAAGGTAAGTTAATCACTGCAAAACTCCTGGCTTCTGACCTGCTCTTGTACTCACGGTATAATATGGCTACTCCAGTTCAGTTTCTGGTCAATGGTAACCTGCGGAATGTTGATAGTGGGGGATTCAGTGATCGTAATGTGTAAATCCAGAAAGTTCTTCAAATAACAGAGAGTTTAAGTGCCTGAGAATGTTTGCATGAGGCAATCAGCAGAGCAGCATGTATCGACCATCAGGTTCTAGAGATTTACAGTTCATGATGTGTCCCTTCTTCCCCTGAACCTGCTGGCTGATTGCACATTAATAATGGTGGGCATCATTTACACATCTTTACTTTCCAGGAAGATGTGGGCTGTGTAGATAATGTGATAAAAAACTCACAGGAAAATGCTGGAGCTGGACATGTGGTTATTAGCACTCACTCAGTGTAGAAGGGTTTTAATGGCATTCTCTTTGCTTTCTTATTGAAATCTAAGGGGGAGGACTGAGGTCCATAGTGCAGGAGATCACCAAGTGTGAAATACTGAGTGAGAAGACAAGGTGAATCAGGAAGTGCAGATGCTGAGTCCCATCAAAACTCCTAACTCTCTTTAAAGCCCAGTCATTCCAGTCCATGAATAATGCTGCCACTCCTGGGTACTAGGACAGTCCTCTCAACACAGATGTGTTTCAGTAACTGTATATTTATGCAATGTGTTGATACCGTTTCTCTTGTGGCCTTAGGATTATGAAGTGTATACAATGCCAAACCACCATTGGATTGTCACAGACGTGAATGGAATGGATCTGAAGAGTGATGTAAAGACCGGCCTGGATAAACTTTTCAAATATGCACATTTTGAGAATGATGCAGGTAATTTAAATTTTCCTTCAATGTAACAATGCAGAATGTAAAGTAAATCTTCACTGATTGACCTGTCTTATTTTAAACTACCTGCATTGAGAGACACACTCTGTCCCCACAATTCCATGGTTGGTAATGTTTTTCAGTGATTGTCACTGGTGTCCTCCAACAATGAGCTCCACTCGAGTTCATGAAATCAATGATGGAGTGGGGGAGAACTCCTCACCTACATGGGGCCAGTAAGTGGAAATGCTATTTATTTTGCCTACATATCCAACATTCTGTGAAACTGCGACAATCAGCAACTCATCAACAATCAGACAGTGAAAGGCCAAACACCCCACCTCCCCCCAAACTCCAGTCAGGGGTCTAATTTGCTCCTGAGTGTGGAGACTGATCCAGAAGGTAAAGTTTTTCAAAATAAATTGCTCTCTCCAGGAGTCCAGACCCATTCCGGGCTTGGATCCCACCAGTGGAGCCTTGCTGCACAGCTGTGGAGGACAATACACAACATCTTTCCTGGTGTGCCTGGTACCATTGAAATGCTGAACCCCGTGGAAGGAACTCCAGATTCAGGGAATCCACTCATTTCCCAACTTCAGCCACCACTTGCCTTGTGATGGGCAGAAAAAAGTTTGTTTCCTACCAACACATTGTGGAAACTGACAGACATGATGGAGACTCGATGTAACCTGGGCTCCCTCATTTCCTCAGGGTTTCCAGTTGTCTCCTGCTCCATGTCAAATTTCATTTGTGCCTTTTGCATAAAAAATTTACTCAACAGGTTACAAATCTCATTAGAGATTACATCAGTACTTCGAAAGTGCTTACTCCAGATACTTTAGATGAAATTACAACTCTTGAGTGACTTCAATGTGTTGTCATCACCAAACCTAAAACAAGTAATTCTTTATGTTCATTAACTTTGTGTTGATCCTCAATACTTCATGAATCAAGATAACATTTCAGCCAATCTGTTCCACATGCTGTTCAAATGCAAGCACCATCATGAACTGTACAGTTAAACAAGTTTGCAAATAACACATTCATCATCAGACTAAAACTCCTTGTGACCAGTAAAATTTGTTCAGATTCATCATTATCTTTATCTCTTCCTCAAAATTCTCTTTGTCATGTGTCAATTTGGGGAACCTGCCTCACCACTGCCTTGGGTAGTTCATCACATAATGGTACTTTTAGTTCCATCTGAAGCACCCATTAACTGTTCCTTAGACATTCCAGGGATTCTTTCACCTATTATTGCTGTTATAATTCTGTCTCTGCTGTAATAGCCAGATCAATTGAAAGTGCTTTCATTCTCATTCTGCCTCTCTTTAACCCATCCATTGTATTGATGGCAGCATCCAATATCTGGACCATTTCATAATCTAGTGATCATTGAGTCCTCTATTCTTTGTGTTAATACAGAATGGCACATTTGTTCCAGAAAGTCTGAAATGAATGTTTCCACAAGAGTTTTTCAAGGCAGCAGACATCTAATCCAACAGAGTCTCTCTCCCTCTTCTAGAATTGAAGGCCAATTAGAAGCAGGACCCTGTCTGTGTGAGAGACCTCAGCACAATTTATTAATTTAAATGTCTTACTTATCCAGGGATCCACAAATTGAATTTTATCCATCTTTTCAAGTCCATGACATATTCCTCCATGGAATTTCTTGAAATCGATCAAAGTCTGTTTGTGCCACATAAGCATTTAACAGAGTATCGTAATTGTAAATTTCATCCTGAATTCTAATAGGTGTAAATCTTCATCACTATTCCACTGATGGGCATCCAGCTCACAAAATACTTTCCTTCGGGTTTTACTTCTAGAAACACAGAAACATAGAAAAATAGAAGCAGGAGTAGGCCATTCGGCCCTTTGAGCCTGCTTCGCCATTCAATACAATCATGGCTGATCTTCCAATCTCAGTCCCCTGTTCCCACTTTCTCCCCGTATCCCTTGATCCCCTTAGCCCTAAGAACTATATCTAACTCTTTCTTGAATATATTTAATGATTTGGCCTGAAATGCTTTCTGTGGTAGAGAATTCCACAGGTTCACCACTCTCTGGGTGAAGAACTCCCTCCTCATCTCGGTCTTAAATGGCTTAACCTTAATGCTTAGACTGTGACCCCTGGTCCTGGACACCTCAGCCATCGGGAACATCCTTCCTGTATCTAGTCTGTCCAGTCCTGTTAGAATTTTGTAGGTTTCTATGAGATCCCATCTCATTCTTCTAAACTCTAGTGAATACAAGCCTAATCGACCCAATCTCTCTTCAGTCCTACCATCCCAGGAATCAGTCTGGTGAACCTTCGCTGCACTCCCTCCATAGCAAGAGCATCCTTCCTCAGACAAAGAGACCAAAAGTGCACACAATTCTCCAGATGTGGTCTCACCAATACCTTGATTTATTGCAGCAAGACATCCTTACTCCTGTACTCGAATCCTCTCGCTATGAAGGCCAACATACCATTTCTCTTCGAACTGCCTGCTGCACCTACATGCTTACTTTCAGTGACTGGTGCACAGGGAAACACAGTTCTCGCTGCACCTCCTCCTTTCCCAATCTTTCGCTATTCAGAGAATAATCTGCCTTTCTGTTTTTGCCATTGAAGTGGATAATCTCACATTTATCCACGTTATACTGCATCTGCTATGCATTTGCCCACTCACTCAACCTGTCCAAATCACACTGGAGCTTCTTTGCATCCTCCTCACAGCTTACACTCCCACCAAGCTTTGTGTTGTCTGCAAACTTGGATATATTACATTTAATTCCCTCATCTACATTATTCATATATAATGTGAATATCTGGGGTCCTAGCACTGATCACTGCAGTACCCCACTAGTCAGTGCCTGCCACTCGGATGAAGACTCGTTTATTCCTACTCTCTGTTTCCTGTCTGCCAATCAATTTTCTATCATGTCAGTATCTTACCCCGAATTCCATGTGCTTTAATTTTGCATGCTAAACTCTTATGTGGGACCTTATTAAAAGCTTTCTGAAAGTTCAAATACACCACATCCACTGGTTCTCCCTCATCTATTCTGTTCATTACATCCTCAAAAAATTCCAGTAGATTTGTCAAGCATGATTTCCCTTTCATAGATCCATGTTGACTTTGTTCAATCCTGTCATTGTTTTCCAAGTGCTCTGCTATTACATCTATTATAATGGACTCTAGCATTTTCCCCACTACTGGTGTCAGGCTAACTGGTTTGTGATTCCCTGTTTTCTCTCTACCTCCTTTTTTTGAGTGGGGTTAAATTAGCTACCTTCCAATCTGTTGGAACTGTTCCAGAGTCTATAGAATTTTTAAAAATTACCAGCAATGCATCTACTATTTCTAAGGCCACTTCCTTAAGTACTCTGGGATGTAGATTATCAGGCCCTGGGGATTTTTTGGCCTTCAATCCCATCAATTTCCCTGACATCATTTCCCGACGAATACTGATTTTATACAGTTCCTCCCTCTCACTAGACCCTATGTTCCCCAACATTTCTGGGAGGTAATTTGTGTTCCCTTTGTGAAGACAGAACCAAAGTATGTATTTAATTGGTCTGCCATTTCTTTGCTCCCCATTATAAATTCGCCCGTTTCTGACTGTAAGGGACACACATTTGTCTTCACGAATATTTTTCTCTTCACATATCTATAGAAGCTTTTAGAGTCAGTTTTATGTTCTCTGCAAGCTTACTTTCATACTCTATTTTCCCTTTCTTAATCAATTCCTTTGTCCTCCTTTGCTGAATTCTAAACTGCTCCCAATCCTCAGCTTTTCAGCTTGTTCTGGCGATTTTATATTTCTCCTCCTTGGATCTAATACCATCCCTAATTTCTTTTGTTAGCCACAGTTGAGCCACCCTTCTTGTTTTATTTTTGTGCCAGACAGGAATGAACAATTGTTGTAATTCATCCAAGCGTGCCTTAAATGTCTATCCACTGTCAACCCTTGAAGTAACGTTCCCCAATCTATCATAGCTAACTCACGCCTCATACCTTCATAGTTTCCTTTATTTAGATTCATGATCCTGGTCTCAGAATCAACTCTCTCACTCTCCATCTTAATGAAGAATTCTATCATGTTAGGGTCGCTCTTCTCCAAGGGACCCTGCACAACAAGATTCTTAACTAATCCTTTCTCATTACACATTCTAGGACGGCCTGTTCTCTGGTCGGTTCCTCAACATATTGGTCCAAGAAACCATCACGTATTCACTCCAGGAATTCCTCCTCTGCAGTATTATTGTTAATTTGGTTTGCCCAATCTATTTGTAGATTAAACTCACCCATAATTATAGTTGCACCCTTATTGCACACATCTCCAATTCCCTGTTTAACGCCATCCTCTACATCACTGCTGCTGTTTGGGGCTCTATATAAAATCCCCATCAAAGTTTTCTGCCCGTTGGTGTTTCTTAGCTCCACCCATACAGATTCCACATCAGGATTCGCTGAGCTAATATCCTGCATGTTGTATTGATTTCCTCTTTCACTCACAATGCTATTTCACCTCCTTTCACTTTTTGCCTGTCCTTCCGAAATATTGAATACCCTTGGATACTCAGTTCCCATCCTTGGTCACCCTGCAGCCATGTTTCTGTAATCGCAATTACATCATATCCATTTACATCTATTTGCACGGTTCATTCGCCTACCTTATTGTGAATGCTCCGCACATTGAGACACAATGCCTTTAAGCTTATCTTTTTAACATTCTTAGTCATCTTAGCATTATTTTGCACTATGGCCCTATTTGTTTCTTGCCCTCAATTTCTATTCCTTCCACTTTTGCCTTTTTGTTTCCTGTCTTTCATTTCTGTCCTTGTTTCCCCTCCTCAGTCTCCTCACTCAGGTTCCCATCCCCCTGCAATTCTAGTTTAAATCCTCCCCAACAGCACGAGCAAACGCCCCTGCAAGGACATCGGTTCCAGTCCTGCCTGGGTGTAACCCGTCTCACTTGTACAGGTTCCACCTTCCCCAGAACTGGTCCCGATATCCCAGGAATCTAAATCCCTCCCTCCCACCATTTCTCCAGCCATGCATTCATCTGGTCTATTCTCTTCCGATACTCACTAACACGTGGCACAGGAAGTAATTCTCAGATTACTACCTTTGAGGTCCTGCTTTTTAGTTTAGCTCCTAAATCCTTAAATTCTCGTTGCAGGACCTCATCACTTTTTCTACCGATGTCGTATGTACCGACATGAACCACAGCCACTCAATGTTCACCCTCCCCCTTCAGAATGTCCTGCAGCCACACCGAGACATCCTTGACCCGAGCACCAGGGAGGCAACATACCATCCTGGAAGCTCATTTGCGGCCACAGAAACGCCTATCTGTTTCCCTGACAATTGAATCTCCTATCACTTTGGTTCTCCCAGTCTTTTCCTGCCCTGCTATGCAGCAGAGCCATCCATGGTGCCACAAATTTGGCTGTTGCTGCTTTCCCCTGGGAGGCCATCCCCCCCAACAGTATCCAAAAGTGGTATATCTGTTTGAGAGGGGAATGTTTACAGGGAACTCCTGCATTTCCTGCCTGTGCCTACTACTCCGCCTGGTGGACACCTATCCTCTTACTGCCTCAGCAGTCATTACCTGTGGTGTGACCTCCTCGCTAAACCTGCTATCCACGACGTCCTCAGCATCACAGATGCTCCACAGTGAATCCACCCGCAGCTCCAGCTCCGTAATGCGGGTAGCCAGTAGCTGAAGATAAATACACTTCCTACACACATGGTCGTCAGGGACACTGGAGCTCTCCTGCCATGACTTACCTTCGGATTACTTAGTTAATCCCTATAAAAATTACTAATTGCAGTAGGGGCCTTGTTCTACTCCAAACACTACCAACTGCAATCTTAAGTCCTTCATATATTACACTAATTTGAGGTTTTATCAAAAAAAATCTTTCCCCTTTTTTTAAGCTATTTAAAGGCACTAACAACTGTTACTCACCCAACCAATCACCTTGCAGTTTTCCTGTGATGTCACTATCCTGTCAGAAGCAAACTTACCAAGGCCATGCTTAAATTCTCTAGTGTTTGGAAGAATGAGGGGTGATCTCATTGAGGCAAACAAAATTCTAACAGGACTCGACAGGGTAGATGTGGGAAGGATATTTCCCCAGGCTCGGGGGTGTAGAACTGGGGACACAGTCTCAGAATAAGAGATTAGCCAGTTAGAACTGAGAGGAAGAGGAATTTCTTGACTCAGAGGGTGGTGAATCTTTGGAATTCTCTTCCCCAGAGGGCTGTGGAGGCTCAGTCATTGAGTCTATTCGAGACAGAGATCAATAGATTTCCAGGTATTAAAGATATCAGGGGTATGGGGATAGTACGGGAAAATGGCATCGGTTGTAGCTCAGCCATGATCTAGTTGAATGGCAGAGCAGGGCCGAAGGACCGAATAGCCTATTCCCACTTTTATATCCTATGTTCCTCTTTGGTAGGGACGTAACCCGTGTCCACATACCTACATCATTCTTCCACTGTTCAAATGGTTCAGAGTCTGAGAACATCAAAGTGTAATCATACCCTAACAATTTAGACAAGCTTTCTGCCATTTTTCACAATGGCTACTAGGATTATAGATTTCTCTCTGAATTTTTTTCCTTAACTTCCAACCTGCACTTTCAGGCGACCATTCACTGCTCCCATGCTCTATTCCCTAAAGCCAATTGGTGAATTTTAGAACAGAAGCCAAGCTTTACACATTTTTATATTTACTTACAGAGTTACACAATACAAGCAAACACCTCCAAACCCCAACAGTTTTAGTCTATAGGGTTCAAGTAAATGCCCGGTTACTGCCACCAACTCCATACAATTAAACACAATTAATATACATTTAACAAGCACTCGCTTTTACCACTCACAATAATGGCATCTCCCCCCTCCTACACGAAGAGACTGTCCTAGCTCCAAATTGCTGGGGACTCTCCTCAAGGGTTGCCAGCTGTGGTCTCCTGTTACTGGGATTTTTTCCCACCACTGGCCATGCTGTACATGTGGTCAGCTGCCGGATGGGAGACAGACCAACATATGTTCATGAAGTCCTACCATTAAGGACCTCCCTGTCCTCACCTTTACCAGATTCTTCACCCATTTTCAGTCTCAGCCATGGTCACCTACCTCCTGTGTAAATATTGGGGTCCAAATGTCTTAATTCCTAGATTTGGAGAGTCTGTATTTAGTCAGGATCAGTCAGCACAGATTTCTAAATGGCAGTTCACACCTGACCAACTTTCTGGAATATTTTGCAGCAATAAGGGAGATGAGGAATGAAGGAGATGCAGTGAATGTGGTTGATCTGGATTTTAAAAACCATTTGATAAAGTATCACATGAGTGTCATCCCCACACCAGCACCGTCCCCACCCCCACCTGTAACTTCTGACTCACCATGAGAAATGTGATGTTTAATCTGTCAGTAAACTGCTCTAACAGTGTCTTTCTTTCTCTGCAGGTACTATAGTTCCTGTCGCTGCACCTTGGGTGGCTGAAGCACACGTGTTAGATGGGAAAATACAGAACTTCAGTGTGGCTCTTTTTGTACCTCCTTCGGTCAATAATGCACCTGAACCAACTGATGACACAGTGAAAATACTTAAACGAACTTCTCATTATTATTTTGTTAGGTAAGCTTCTTTTTTGGTTTCTTGAGACTGCTCTTGTTGGTGAATTGTGAGATAATTCCAGAAAATGAACACAAATGCTGCTGTTCGTCATAAAAACCCAACTTGGCCATTAATGTCCTTCAAGGAAGGGAACCTGCCATCCCTAACTGCTCTGCTGTACATGTCACTGAGAAATTGTACAGGACCAAGGATAGATCCCGGGGGGATGTCAAAGAGAACGGTGTGGGAACAGGAAGTGAAGCCATTGAAGGAGATTCTCGACAATGTAGATTAGAATGGAATCAGTGAGGGCAGTCCTACTCTGCTGCACAATGGATGAGAGGCATTAGAGGAGGACGGTGTGGTCAACTGTGTCAAAGCCTGTAGATAGGTCAAAAAGGTTGAGGAGAATTAGTGCATCCCGTTCACCAACGTTACCTCTAATTTACTCTAACTGTAAGACGGCGGTTGGTCCACTGCATGGTCCCTTTAAGATTGGCAGGCAGCTCTGCATGCGTGCATTTTAAAGGGAAGGCTATATGTGTGTGGCCTGATTATCTTCAATTGCTGTGTGACCGAGCAGCTGAGATAAAGCGTTGCTGGTCAGTCACAGAGGATATAATTTGTGTTTTTTTTTTCACCCTTTTTGGTGAGGTGACAGTTTCTCAGTTGGCAATTAATAGACTGGGTTGAAGCACCAGGGATGCGACACGAGCACAAGAGTCTCACAGCCTCATGTTCACACTCACATCAGATGGCTGTTGTTGTCCTGGGTACTTTAGCAGATCTGATTTTCTCTCACAATCCTATTTATTACATACCTCCTTTTCATATCTGCTTGGAGGACAAGCCTCCACATCCCAGAGGGCAGCACTTGCAGACAAGAGGGAGGTGACCAAAGCTGTGAGACTGCAGTCCTTGTGAAGGGAGGGCCATCAGACTAACATTGATAAGAGTAACAACAGGACTGAGGAGGGTGAATTCCGTGACCAACAAATGATAATTCTCTGACTCCAAGTAGTAAAATCACAAGGAATAATGAGACCATCTCCCTTTCAAATTGTTTGGTTTTGATCAGGTTTTTGACAGGAGAAATAAAAATGAAAAGTCTCTTTATTGAATCTTCAAGCACAGGAGGAGGCCATTCAGCCCATCTTGCCTTTGCTGGCTCTTTGACAACTGTCTAAATAGCCCCATTACCCTGTTCTTTCCACAGAGTGCAGCAAATTTTAATCCTTTATATATTTATTTCATTCCATTTAGAAAGTTACAATTGAATCTAATTCCAGCACTCCCTGACCATAACAACACACTGCATATAATTTATTTTCCTCATGTCGTCTCTGTTTTTTGCCAATCACCTTAAATCTGTGCCTCTGATTATTGGGACCTGCCACTGGCAACAGTTTCTCCTTATTTATTCTATTAAAATCCTTCAAGATTTTTAATGCACCAATCAAATCTCCCCTTAATCTTCTCTGCTCTAAAGAAAACCATTAAATTTCTCTCGTTTCAGTCTTTCATTGCTGGTATCATTCTACTAAATCTCCTTGGTACCTGTGACAGACTTTGACATCTTTCCCAAAGTGTGGTGTCCAGAAGTAGCCACAATTCTCCATCTGGATTCCAACCAGTGGTTTATAACTTCCTTGCTTTTGTGATCTATACCTCCATTTATAAAGCTAAGCATCCTGTACACCTTTTTCACATCCTGTGCCTGGGCAGCACGATGGCACACTGGTTAGTGGCGCATTGGTTAGCACCACAGCCTCACAATTCCAGCGACCCGGGTTCAGTTTTGGGTACTGCCTCTGTGAAATTTGCAAGTTCTCCCTGTGTCTGTGTGGGTTTTCACCGGGTACTCCCATTTCCTCCCACCACCAAAAGACTTGCAGGTTGATAGGTAAATTGGCCATGATAAATTACCCCGAGTATAGGTAGGTGGTAGGGGAATATAGGAACAGGTGGGGATGTGGTAGGAATATGGGATTAGTGTAGGATTAGTATAAATGGGTGGTTGATGGTCGGCACAGACTAGGTGGGCCGAAGGGCATGTTTCAGTGCTGTATCTCTTAATAAATAAAATGAATTCTCAACTTGCTCTGACACCTGTGTACGTGCAACTACAGATGTCTCTGTTCCTGCATCACCTTTAAAATTGTACATTATTGTTTATTCATAATTGTTTTGCAGGACTCGCCATATTAATCCTGAGGAACTAGACCATACTGCACAGATGACAGATTTCATGAACAAACTGAAAAATGACAAGCAATCCTTTGATAACTCTGTATTTTACATTGCCTGGTACTCAACAAAAGGGCTAATGCAATTTGTCTTTAGAAAGATATAAACAGAACTTACTTCTTAAAGTTTCTGTTCCATTTACAGATAGACAACAGTGAGATGTGCTTAACTCTATTCTTCATCTTTAGTTTGGGCCTCCCACAAAGTACACATTGGATATAACTCTGTGCATGTGCCACTATTGGGATTTTGAACAATTTCCCCAATGTCCCATCTCCAGAGCCCTGTGCATGGTAAATCTGTTTATAAATACTGCCCTGTACTGGCACTTTACAGTTTTTGTTCCCACCCACACTGCTGCATTGTGAGGTGGAGTTTCTTTGTTCAGAATTATTCAGCTACGTTAATTCTAACAGTCAGGTTTCCTTTCCCATTTTCATTGTATTTTACATTCACTGTTCACATTATTAGGTTTTGTCCAATGAATCGAAACAACGGCTCTTTCCAGGTGCCCAGTTCAACATGTCATCACTTACCGACCTGTGACCGATAATCCCTGGTTTTCAGCAGGGTCTGTACCTCCCTGTCATTCCCCAGATAAATATGTTGGGGAGCCACATGGTCTTCCACCCCCACATTAACCAGACACTTGATTCCAGCCCTGACAGATCTGACTGCCCCTGGCAGAGGAGTCCTGGCTGCTGTTGTTCCTTTTAATATTGTTTATAATTAGTTTCCCTCTTCAATTCCGAGTTATTTGTAAATGTTCCTGAATAATTTCTGACCGACCAGCTGTGAGGGGCAGCTTGGGTGATTTAACAATCAAACCCTCCACATTGAAACATTTCTGTTTGGAAATCTGGGAGTGTTTCAAACAGAGCCATCAAGTCACAAGGATATTTGTTTAATGTCTCCATCCTGCACATACACAGGACTAAACCCAGGTGTACATGGTGTTGGGCTCTGCTTTAATCGACAGGGATTAATCACTGCAGTAATTTCCCTTTTCCCGTTATCTTTTTTTGAAATGAATCGTGCACAGACTGAGATTGAGATGGTTCTGTTTGCAGATATCGTTCCAAGATGTTGTATCTTCACACAGCGATGGACTATTTTTATGTTTATCCCAGTCATGCTGACCAAAACAGTTAAAGTTGATGTGAAAAGAGCCAATAGAGAATCGGAAGTGTTGCCAAGCAGAGAGTATTGAAGTTGTTACATGTGAAATCAGAGATGGTCAGATGTGGGATCGTACCTGGTCTCTTTCACTCTGAATTAGTCCATGTATAAATTGTTCTGTCTCCTGTTCTCTGAAATGTGATGGAAATGGACTGTTAACAGACTGTGTCAACTGTATACTGTGCATTGTAGGAAGAGCAATACATTCACTGGAGGAACCTGATAATATGGTCCTTGCTCCTGTAAACAGGCGGGTCATTCACAGGCTTCTCTTGTGGAGTAAATAAGTCATTGTCTTCCAGACTTTATTTGTTTTCTTTTGTTTTTCGACCTGCTGGGAATGTCATCTCACTGTGAAATAAAGATGGTGATGCATCACAACACTTGGTGTCATGTTGGATTCTTACTCAGAAATAAAACTGGTCACTGATCACATTCCTCACGTCATATCAGATAAACATTCCACATTTCAGTGAAATGATACTTTGAAAATATTGAAGTGTAAAAGTAAAAAATGAAAAAGAATGGAGAGTTAAGAGTGTAAGTTAGTGAGAGATGTAACATGTGGAGAGTAAGCTCCATATTTTTCAGGTAACAGCTCACATCCCCATGCAGCCTGACACTTGAATCTGTTAAACTCCCCTTTGAAGAGTGTTTATAACTCTGTCAATGGGATTTCACGAATGAAATCACAGGGTAGACAGAGACCAATTTTACCCACCTTAGGAGGCTCTCGTCTATCAGTAAAGATTTCATGAACGTGCTCTCACAAACATTAATTTAACTGATCTATGGTGCCTCTCCTGGTGCTGTGATTGTGGAATTAGTGGATACTTCCAACAGTGATTAATTTCCACATAGTGGGTATGACCAGGTCTGTCACCAGGCCGACTGCTAATGCGATATTTTTGAAACTAGTGCCAAAGATCGCAGAAAGTCAAGCTGGGTTGCGTGCAATTTGTTCTTAAAATTCTGCTGCCTTTTAGCGTTGAAAATCAGTGCAATCAGGTGGTGTGATATCGTGAAGTGGAATTTGAAAATGATGTCAACCAACACTCAGGTATTTGATGAATCAAACAAGGGTATTTATTAACAAAAACAAACTGACATCACTTATGCTCTATCTTGTACAATGGTTATAAAAACATCACCCACCCAGTCTAACCTAAGGTGTGTATCTGGTCTGCTTGATAGAGGGACCACTGGCCCATGCAGTGTGTGGTGTAGTCTTGGTGATATTCATGGGTCTGATGTCTTGCAGCTGGCAGTGGCCTGTTGTTATTGCAGTGCACAGTCTATCTTGTGTCAAGGAACTAACTCCTTACTTCAATGCCTCTCTTTTCCACTGTGTCCTGAACTCAGACGTGAGCTCCGTGGTCTCGATGTGCTGATGTTCTCTGCACTCACTCTGCACAGCTTGTTGGAGATGCTGGCCTGACTTTTCATACTGTTCCTGTCATGCTATTGCTGAAGAAAAAAAACTCATCTGCCCAAAAACCTCATTGGGCAAACCCTATACAAGTTATAGTGTTCTGGGTTCACATCAAAAACTGCCTTGTTATTGTCCTGTGAGTTTGTGTCAGACCGGCCAGATATAACTTGTTGAATAGCTCGTTTGAACAAGGTTGCCTGTCTCGTTTGGGGAGAGTAGGTGAAAAATGGAGGGGAGATGCGGTGATATCTTCATAGCTTGGAGATGTTTCGAGTGGGTGTTAATTGATAACCAGTTTTATTTTATTTGAAATGACTTGTCCCGGGAATGGCATCCCTTTTCAGGTCTTTCGAATATTGAAAGACTGGCTGGTGAACTCCCTGCTGTTTGGTGCCTGATAGGCTGTCCCTGTATTTCTTTAATTGATTTTTAATCCGTTGTTCAGAGACAATTTCTTCGTTAAAGATTGGATAGGCTAGGGTTGTTTTCTTTAGTAACATAAGAGCAAAATACTACAGATGCTGGAATTCTAAAATGAGAACAGAAAATGCCAGAAATATTCAGCAGGTCTGGCAGCATGTGTGGAGAGAGAAACTGTTAACGTTTCAGGTCTGCGACCCTTCATCAGAACTGGCAAAAGTTAGAAATATCTTTGAGCAAGTGAAAGGGGGGAGGAGGAAAAAGAACAAGAAGGAAGGACTGTGATAGGATGAAGGGGGGAGAGATTAAATGACAGATGTCATGGAACAAAAGCAAATGGAGTGCTAACTAGTTATAGTGAAGGACAAAGCACGAGTCCAGAGAGGGTGCTAATGGCAGAATAATGAACAGCTCTGAACGAATGCAAAAACATGAAAAATTACCACATGGTTAAAAAATAAATAAATACAAAAGAATATATAGAGAAAATAAAAATAATAAATTAACAAAAAATAATAGGGCCCATGGTCTGAAATTATTGAACTCACTATTGAGTCCAAAAGGGTGTAAAGTGCCTCATCGGAAAGTGAGGTGCATTCCTCGAGCTTGTGTTGATATTCACTGGAACATTGTAGCAGGCAAGGACAGGAATGTGGGCATGAGAGCAGGATTTTGAAATAAAATGACAAGCAACCGGAAGCTCCGGATCAAGCTTGCGGACCGAGCGGAGGTGTTCAGCAAAGCAATCACCCAATCTGCGTTTGGTCTCCCTGGTGTAGAGGAGCCCGCACTGTGAGCATTGAATACAGTATCATAAACTGAAAGAAGTTCAAGTAAACAACTGCTTCACCTGAAAGGAGAATTTGGAGCCTTGGATGGTGAGGAGAGAGGAGGCAAAAGGGCAGCTATCACACCTCCTGCGATTGCACGGGAAGGTGCCGTCAGAAAGGGAAGATGTGTCAGGGTGATGGAGGAGTGGACCAGGGTGTTGTGGAGGAAATGGTCCCTTCGGAATGCTGACAGGGGAGGGAGGGTAAGTTGTGTTTATTGGTGGCATCACGCTGGAGGTGGTGGGAATAGAGGATGATCCTTTGGATGTAGAGGATGGTGGGTGGAAAGTGAGGACAAGGAGAACCCTGTCATGGTTCTGGAAGGGAGGGAAAGGGTGAGGACAGAAGTGCAGGAAATGGATCAGACACAGTCAAGAGCCCTGTCAATTACAGTGGAGGGGAATCCTCGTTTGCAGCAGAGGAGGCTGAGGGGAGACCTAATTGAACTGCATAAAATTGTGGGGGGTCTACACAGAGTAGATAGGAAGGTTCTATTCCCCCTGGTTGAGGGATCCATAACCTGGGGGTAGTAGATTTAATAAGTGGTAGGAGGTTTAGAGGGGATTTGTGCGGAAATCTTTTCACCTAGAGGGTGATGACGGTCTGGAACTCACTGCCTGAAAGGGTAGTAGAGGCAGAAACCCTCATAACATTTAAAAAGTACTTGGATATGTACTTGAAGTGCCGGAACCTACAAGGTGACAGATCAGGAGCTGGAAAGTGGTGTTAGGATGGATGACTCATTGGCCAGCGCGTACATGATGGGCTGAATGGCCTCCTCTGTGTTGTAAATTTCTATGATTTCTATCAAACTGTCTGTGTTAAATTTCAACTGTCACGTGCCCATTTCAACAATCTGTCAAGATCCTTCGAAAGTCTATTACTATCCTCCTCACTACTACCTTTCTGAATTTCATGTCTTCTGCAAAATATGACATTATACCGTGTGTATCCACTGACAACGTATGTAAGCCTAGAGCGACGTCTCAATTCATTCCATCTTCACTGCCTCCGGAGAATACTTGGCATCAGGTGGCAGGACCGTATCTCCAACACAGAAGTCCTCGAGGCGGCCAACATCCCCAGCTTGTTCACGCTACTGATTCAGCGGCGCTTGAGATGGCTTGGCCATGTGAGCTGCATGGAAGATGGCAGGATCCCCAAAGACACATTGTACAGCGAGCTCGCCACTGGTATCAGACCCACTGGCCGTCCATGTCACCGATCTTGTTCATACCAGTCATCTCATTGTGATTGGTATATTCGTATACAGCAAGTGAGGAACACGACAGAGAGCACTTCCTGAAAGGTGGTGGAAGGAGTTTCAAGAGCAGCATTCAAACA
Source organism: Heterodontus francisci (assembly GCF_036365525.1). Classification (NCBI taxonomy): domain Eukaryota; kingdom Metazoa; phylum Chordata; class Chondrichthyes; order Heterodontiformes; family Heterodontidae; genus Heterodontus; species Heterodontus francisci. Next base: position 182,209,948 of record NC_090373.1, read on the forward strand.
GAATTTAATAAATACACAGAAACCATCGAAATGTTACATGATGGGAAAAAATATATCGGGTTACGGGGAAAAAGCATGAGAGTGGGATTCATTGGATAGCTGTACCAGAGCCAGCAGAGACACAATGGGCTGAATTTTGTTTTGAAGAAAATGGCGGCCCACATGTACGGGCCACGCGCCGCTATGTTGCTGTGATCTTGCACGCGGCAGCTCATTTAAATATGCAGGGTGAGCCAGCCCCTTCCCCCAATCACGTGGCGGGGGCGGCCTCCGCGAGGCCATGAACAGCATCAGCTGCCTCGACGGAGGCGCTGGCTCCATTTTCAAAAGGCAGCCAGCCCTGCCCAGAGACTGCAGAGTTAAACCCTGTACACCCCGACTACACCGAAAATAAATGTTCACCCCATTTCCTCCCCCACCCCCCAACCCAAAACACTTAGATTAAAGTGTTCTTCTCTCTACCTCCAACTGCACAAAGTGTGGAGATCACCTCTTCCTGCCACCAGACTACAAATGCAGAGTTAACCCTGTTCCCCCCGCTCCCCACTACATTATAAATCCTGAGTTCCACCCTTTCCCACCTCGGTGGCGCCAGCTTTCCCTGGATGGGAAAGTGAAGGCACGTGAGTGCCACACGTCGCACAGAAGATCTCGATCTGTCGGTAAGATTGTCGGGAATTATATTTAAATATATTCACGAACTTTATTTAAATTTATAAAGTCTGGTCCCATCGCACAGTGGTGGAGGGGCTGCCATGGAGCCTCACCACCACCAGGAAGATTGGGCCTGGCAATCCCAGCGTCAGGTTCTGTGGTGAGCCGCTGCCACTCCGGACGTCTGGCACCCGGACACTGCACCCCCGCTATGGAGCCCGACATCGGGAGCTGAACAAAATTCAGCCTGATGGGTTGCATGGCCTCATTCTGTGTGTCTCATTTTATGATTCTCTGTGTGTATTTCCGAGGAGGTGACTTCAGCCTTCATTGGATCAGTTTGACAGTTATTAATTTTAATTTGAATTCTGCATCCAACAACAACCAAAACAAAGAACAAAGAAAATTACAGCACAGGAACAGGCCCTTCGGCCCTCCAAGCCTGCGCCGATCCAGATCCTCTATCTAAACATTTCGCCTATTTTCTGAGGGTCTGTATCTCCTTGCTTCCTGCCCATTCATGTATCTGTCTAGATACATCTTAAAAGACGCTATCGTGCCCGCGTCTACCACCTCCGCTGGCAACGCATTCCAGGCACCCACCACCCTCTGCGTAAAGAACTTTCCACGCATATCCCCCCTAAACTTTTCCCCTCTCACTTTGAACTCGTGACCCCTAGTAATTGAATACCCCACTCTGGGAAAAAGCTTCTTGCTATCCAGCCTGTCTAAACCTCTCATGATTTTGTCCACCTCAATCAGGTCCCCCCTCAACCTCCGTTCTTCTAATGAAAATAATCCTAATCTACTCAACCTCTCTTCATAGCTAGCGTCCTCCATACCAGGCAACATCCTGGTGAACCTCCTCTGCACCCTCTCCAAAGCATCTGCATCCTTTTGGTAATGTGGCGACCAGAACTGCATGCAGTATTCCAAATCTGGCCGAACCAAAGTCCTATACAACTGTAACATGACCTGCCAACTCTTGTACTCAATACCCCGTCCGATGAAGGAAAGCATGCCGTATGCCTTCTTGACCACTCTATTGACCTGCGTTGCCACCTTCAGGGAACAATGGACCTAACACCCAAATCTCTCTGTACATCAATTTTCCCCAGGACTTTTCCATTTACTGTATAGTTCACTCTTGAATTGGATCTTCCAAAATGCATCACCTCGCATTTGCCCTGATTGAACTCCATCTGCCATTTCTCTGCCCAACTCTCCAATCTATCCATAGTCTGCTGTATTCTCTGACAGTCCCCTTCACTATCTGCTACTCCATCAATCTTAGTGTCGTCTGCAAACTTGCTAATCAGACCACCTATACTTTCCTCCAAATCATTTATGTATATCACAAACAACAGTGGTCCCAGCACGGATCCCTGTGGAACACCACCGGTCACACGTCTCCATTTTGAGAAACTCCCTTCCACTGCTACTCTCTGTCTCCTGTTGCCCAGCCAGTTCTTTATCCATCTAGCTAGTACACCCTGGACCCCATGCGACTTCACTTTCTCCATCAGCCTACCATGGGGAACCTTATCAAATGCCTTACTGAAGTCCATGTATATGACATCTACAGCCCTTCCCTCATCAATCAACTTTGTCACTTCCTCAAAGAATTCTATTAAGTTGGTAAAACATGACCTTCCCTGCACAAAACCATGTTGCCTATCACTGATAAGCTCATTTTCTTCCAAATGGGAATAGATCCTATCCCTCAGTATCTTCTCCAGCAGCTTCCCTACCACTGACGTCAGACTCACCGGTCTATAATTACCTGGATTTTCCCTGCTACCCTTCTTAAACAAGGGGACAACATTAGCAATTCTCCAGTCCTCCGGGACCTCACCCGTGTTTAAGGATGCTGCAAAGATATCTGTTAAGGCCCCAGCTATTTCCTCTCTCGCTTCCCACAGCAACCTGGGATAGATCCCATCCGGACCTGGGGACTTGTCCACCTTAATGCCTTTTAGAATACCCAACACTTCCTCCCTCCTTATGCCGACTTGACCTAGAGTAATCAAACATCTGTCCCTAACCTCAACATCCGTCATGTCCCTCTCCTCGGTGAATACCGATGCAAAGTACTCGTTTAGAATCTCACCCATTTTCTCTGACTCCACGCATAACTTTCCTCCTTTGTCCTTAAGAGGGCCAATCATTTCTCTAGTTATCCTCTTGCTCCTTATGTATGAATAAAAGGCTTTGGGATTTTCCTTAACCCTGTTTGCTAAAGATATTTCATGACCCCTTTTAGCCCTCTTAATTCCTCGTTTCAGATCGGTCCTGCATTCCCGATATTCTTTCAAAGCTTCGTCTTTCTTCAGCCTCCTAGACCTTATGTATGTTTCCTTTTTCCTCCTAGCTAGTCTCACAATTTCACCTGTCATCCATGGTTCCCTAATCTTGCCATTTCTATCCCTCATTTTCACAGGAACATGTCTCTCCTGCACGCTAATCAACCTCTCTTTAAAAGCCTCCCACATATCAAATGTGGATTTACCTTTAAACAGCTGCTCCCAATCTACATTCCCCAGCTCCTGCCGAATTTTGGTATAGTTGGCCTTCCCCCAATTTAGCACTCTTCCTTTAGGACCACTCTCGTCTTTGTCCATGAGTATTCTAAAACTTACGGAATTGTGATCACTATTCCCAAAGTAGTCCGCTACTGAAACTTCAACCACCTGGCCGGGCTCATTCCCCAACACCAGGTCCAGTATGGTCCCTTCCCGAGTTGGACTATTTACATACTGCTCTAGAAACCCCTCCTGGATGCTCCTTACAAATTCTGCTCCATCTAGACCTCTAACACTAAGTGAATCCCAGTCAATGTTGGGAAAATTAAAATCTCCTCTCACCACCACCCTGTTGCTCCTACATCTTTCCATAATCTGTTTACATATTTGTACCTCTATCTCACGCTCGCTGTTGGGAGGCCTGTAGTACAGCCCCAACATTGTTACCGCACCCTTCCTATTTCTGAGTTCTGCCCATATTGCCTCACAGCTCAAGTCCTCCATAGTGCCTTCCTTCAGCACAGCTGTGATATCCTCTTTGACCAGTAATGCAACTCCTCCACCCCTTTTACCTCCCTCTCTATCCCGCCTGAAGCATCGATATCCTGGGATATTTAGTTGCCAGTCACACCCTTCCCTCAACCAAGTCTCAGTGACAGCAATAACATCATACTCCCAGGTACTAATCCAAGCCCTATGTTCATCTGCCTTACCTACTACACTTCTTGCATTAAAACAAATGCACCTCAAACCACCAGTCCCTTTGCATACATCATCTGCTCCCTGCCTACTCTTCCCGTTAGTCACGCTGACTTCATTATCTAGTTCCTTACAGGCTATCGTTACTACCTCCTTACTGTCCACTGACCTCCTCATTTGGTTCCCATCCCCCTGTCACATTAGTTTAAACCCTCCCCAACAGCGTTAGCAAAAGCACCCCCAAGGACATTGGTTCCAGTCCGGCCCAGGTGTAGACCATCCAATTTGTAATAGTCCCACCTCCCCCAGAACCGGTCCCAATGTCGCAAAAATCTGAACCCCTCCCTCCTGCACCATCTCTCAAGCCACGCATTCATCCTGACTATTCTTTCATTTCTACTCTGACTATCACGTGGCACTGGTAGCAATCCTGAGATTTCTACCTCTGAGGTCCTACTTTATAACTTGGCTCCTAACTCCCTAAATTCTGCTTGTAGGACCTCATCCCGTTTTTTACCTATATCATTGGTGCCTATGTGCACAACGACAACTGGCTGTTCACCCTCCCCCTTCAGAATGTAATGCAGCCGATCTGAGACATCCCTGACCCGTGCACCTGGGCGGCAACATACCATTCAGGAGTCTCGTTTTCAACCACAGAACCGCCTATCTACTCCCCTTACAATCGAATCCCCTATGACTATAGCCCTTCCACTCTTTTTCCCGCCCTTCTGAACAGCAGAGCCAGCCACGGTGCCATGAACCTGGCTACTGCTGCCTTCCCCTGGTGAGCCAGCTCCCTCAACAGTATCCAAAACGGTATACCTGTTTTTGAGGGAGATGACTGCAGGGACACCTGCGCTGCCTTCCTGCACTTTCTCTGCCTTTTGGTCACCCATTCCCTTTCTCCCTCAGCAATCCGAATCTGCGGTGTGACCAATTCGCTAAACGTGCTATCCACGACCTCCTCAGCATCGCGGATGCTCCAAAGTGAGTCCATCCGCAGCTCCAGAGACGTCATGCGGTCGAACAAGAGCTGCAGCTGGACACACTTCCTGCACGTGAAGGAGTCAGGGACATCAGCCGTGTCCCTGAGCTCCCACATTGAGCAAGAGGAGCATAACACGGGTCTGAGATCTCCTGCCATTTTTAATCTTAAGCTTAACATATTCTTAACTTAGATAAATGAAAAATGAACAAAGTGTTTTGACCAATCACATGAAAAAAAAATAAATGGAAAAAGCCTTACCTTATCTGCACACCCAAATATATCGGACTTACTTACCCAGCTGCCACCTCGCTCTCCCTGTCGCCGCTGCAAAAAGAACAGTTCCAACAAGAATTCCTTATGCTCTTTCTGTAGCCAGTAACAAATCATCAACACATTGTAATTAACAATAAGGGATTAAAATGTTTTTACCTGCTGACATTGAGGTGAACAATTCCTTGTATATTGCTGATCTCCAAAAGTAGATGTGAATTTGCCCTGGTTTCCTCAATACAGGAATGCTCAAAATCCCATCAGCAATGCCCAGGGTGGGGGTTTAAGAGCCAGCAAAAGTCCTAATGTTTCTTTTTCCACATTGGAATACTTGTTTTGATGGCAATTTAGTTTTCTTGAAAAGTACTTCACTGGCTTCTCTATGACCAATTCATCATCCTGCAATAGGACTGTGCCCAATTCATCATCCTGCAATAGGACTGTGCCCAATTCATCATCCTGCAATAGGACTGTGCCCAATTCATCATCCTGCAATAGGACTGTGCCCTATTCATCATCCTGCAATAGGACTGTGCCCAATTGATCATCCTGCAATAGGACTGTGCCCCATTCATCATCCTGCAATAGGACTGTGCCCAATTCATCATCCTGCAATAGGACCGGGCACAATTCATTATCCTGCAATCGGACAGTGCCCAATTCATAATCCTGCAATAGGACTGTGCCCAATTCATCATCCTGCAATAGGACTGTGCCCAATTCATCATCCTGCAATAGGACTGTGCCCAATTCATCACCTTGCGATTGAACTGTGCCCAATTCATCATCTTGCAATAGAACTGTGCCCAATTCATCATCCTGCAATAGGACTGTGCCCAATTCATCATCCTGCAATAGGACTGTGCCCAATTCATCATCCTGCAAGCGGACTGTACCCAATTCATCATCCTGCAATAGGACTCAGCCCAATTCATCATCCTGCAATAGGAGTGTACCCAATTCATCATCCTGCAATAGGACTGTGTCCAATTCATCATCCTGCAATAGGACTGTACCCAATTCATCATCCTGCAATAGGACTGAGTCCAATTCATCATCCTGCAAGCGGACTGTACCCAATTCATCATACTGCAATAGGACTGTGCCCAATTCATCATCCTGCAATAGAACTCAGCCTAATTCATCATCCTGCAATAGGAGTGTACCCAATTCATCATCCTGCAATAGGACAGTGTCCAATTCATCATCCTGCAATAGGACTGTGTCCAATTCATCATCCTGCAATAGGACTGTACCCAATTCATCATCCTGCAATAGGACTGTGACCAATTCTTCATCCTGCAATAGCACTGTGACCAATTCATCATACTGCAGTAGAACTCAGCCCAATTCATCATCCTGCAATAGGAGTGTACCCAATTCATCATCCTGCAATAGGACTGTGTCCAATTCATCATCCTGCAAGCGGACTGTACCCAATTCATCATCCTGCATAAGGACTGTGATCAATTCATCATCCTGCAATAGGAATGTGTCCAATTCATCATCCTGCAAGCGGACTGTACCCAATTCATCATCCTGCAATAGGACTGTGACAAATTCATCATCCTGCAATAGGACTGTGTCCAATTCATCATCCTGCAAGCGGACGGTACCCAATTCATCATCCTGCAATAGGACTGTGACCAATTCATCATCGTGCAATAGGACTGAGTCCAATTCATCATCCTGCAAGCGGACTGTACCCAATTCATCCTCCTGCAATAGGACTGTATCCAATTCATCATCCTGCAATAGGACTCAGCCCAATTCATCATCCTGTAATAGGAGTGTATCCAATTCATCATCCTGCAATAGGACTGTGTCCAATTCATCATCCTGCAATAGGACTGTGTCCAATTCATCATCCTGCAAGCGGACTGCACCCAATTCATCATCCTGCAATAGGACTGTGCCCAATTCATCATCCTGCAATAGGACTGTGCCCAATTCATCATCCTGCAATAGGACTGTGTCCAATTCATCATCCTGCAAGAGGACTGTACCCAATTCATCATCCTGCAATAGGACTGAACCCAATTCATCATCCTGCAATAGGACTGAGTCCAATTCATCATCCTGCAAGCGGACTGTACCCAATTCATCATCCTGCAAGCGGACTGTACCCAATTCATCATCCTGCTATCGGACTGTGTCCAATTCATCATCCTGCAATAGGATTGAGTCCAATTCATCATCCTGCAATAGGAGTGCACCCAATTCATCATCATGCAATATGAGTGTCCCCAATTCATCATCCTGCAATAGGACTGTGCCCAATTCATCATCCTGCAATAGGACTGTGGCCAATTCATCATCCTGCAACAGGACTGTACCCAATTCATCATCCTGCAATAGGACTGTACCCAATTCATCATCCTGTAATGGGACTGTACCCAATTCATCATCCTGCAATCGGACTGTACCCAATTCATCAACCTGCAATAGGACTGTACCCAATTCATCATCCTGTAATAGGACTGTGCCCAATTCATCATCCTGCAATAGGATTGTGCCCAATTCATCATCCTGCAATAGGACTGTACCCAATTCATCATCCTGCAATAGGACAGTACCCAATTCATCATCCTGCAATAGGACTGTACCCAATTCATCATCCTGCAATAGGATTGTGTCCAATTCATCATCCTGCAATAGGACTGTGTCCAATTCATCATCCTGCAATAGGACTGTGTCCAATTCATCATCCTGCAATAGGACTGTGCCCAATTCATCATCCTGCAATAGGACTGTGTCCAATTCATCATCCTGCAATAGGACTGTACCCAATTCATCATCCTGCAATAGGACTGTACCCAATTCATCATCCTGCAAGCGGACTGTACCCAATTCATCATCCTGCAACAGGAGTGGACCCAATTCATCATCCTGCAAATGGACTGTGTCCAATTCATCATCCTGCAATTGGACTGTGATCAATTAATCATCCTGCAATAGGACTGTGTCCAATTCATCATCCTGCAATAGGACTGTGTCCAATTCATCATCCTGCAATAGGAGTGGACCCAATTCATCATCCTGCAATAGGACTGTGCCCAATTCATCATCCTGAAATAGGACTGTGTCCAATTCATCATCCTGCAATTGGACTGTGATCAATTCATCATCCTGCAATAGAACTGTGTCCAATTCATCATCCTGCAATAGGACTATGTCCAATTCATCATCCTGCAATAGGAATATGTCCGATTCATCATCCTGCAATAGGACAGTACCCAATTCATCATCCTGCAATAGGACAGTACCCAATTCATCATCCTGCAATAGGACTGTACCCAATTCATCATCCTGCAATAGGACTGTGTCCAATTCATCATCCTGCAAGCGGACTGTGCCCAATTCATCATCCTGCAATAGGACTGTACCCAATTCATCATCCTGCAATAGGACTGTGTCCAGTTCATCATCCTGCAATAGGACTGTGTCCAATTCATCATCCTGCAATAGGACTGTACCCAATTCATCATCCTGCAATAGGACTGTGACCAATTCATCATCCTGCAATAGGACTGTGTCCAATTCATCATCCTGCAATAGGACTGCACCAAATTCATCATCCTGCAATAGGACTGTGTCCAATTCATCCTCCTGCAATAGGACTGTGTCCAATTCATCATCCTGCAATAGGACTGTACCCAATTCATCATCCTGCAATAGGACTGTACCCAATTCATCATCCTGCAATAGGACTGTACCCAATTCATCATCCTGCAGGTGGAATGTACCCAATTCTTCATCCTGCAATAGGAGTGGACCCAATTCATCATCGTGTAATAGGACTGTGCCCAATTCATCATCCTGTAATAGGACTGTACCCAATTCATCATCCTGCAAATGGACTGTGTCCAATTCATCATCCTGCAATTGGACTGTGATCAATTCATCATCCTGCAATAGGACTGTGCCCAATTCATCATCCTGCAAGCGGACTGTGATCAATTCATCTTCGTGTAATAGGACTGTGCCCAATTCATCATCCTGCAATAGGACTGCACCCAATTCATCATCCTGCAAATGGACTGTGTCCAATTCATCATCCTGCAATTGGACTGTGATCAATTCATCATCGTGCAATAGGACTGTGCCCAATTCATCATCCTGCAATAGGACTGTACCCAATTCATCATCCTGCAAATGGACTGTGTCCAATTCATCATCCTGCATTTGGACTGTGTCCAATTCATCATCCTGCAACAGGACTGTGTCCAATTCATCATCCTGCAATCGGACTGCACCCAATTCATCATCCTGCAAATGGACTGTGTCCAATTCATCATCCTGCCATAGGACTGTACCCAATTCATCATCCTGCAATAGGACTGTGTCCAATTCATCATCCTGCAATAGGACTGTGCCCAATTCATCATCCTGCAATAGGACTGTGTCCAATTCATCATCCTGCAATAGGACTGTTTCCAGTTCATCATCCTGCAATAGGACTGTGACAAATTCATCATCCTGCAATAGGACTGTGTCCAATTCATCATCCTGCAATAGGACTGTACCCAATTCATCATCCTGCAATAGGACTGTGCCCAACTCATCATCCTGCAATAGGACTGTACCCAATTCATCATCCTGCAAGCGGACTGTACCCAATTCATCATCCTGCAATAGGAGTGTACCCAATTCATCATCCTGTAAGCGGACTGTACCCAATTCATCATCCTGCAAGCCGACTGTACCCAATTCATCATCCTGCAAATGGACTGTACCCAATTCATCATCCTGCAATTGGGCTGTGATCAATTCATCATCCTGCAATAGGACTGTACCCAATTCATCATCCTGCAAGCGGACTGTACCCAATTCATCATCCTGCAATAGGAGTGTACCCAATTCATCATCCTGCAATAGGACTGTACCCAATTCATCATCCTGCAAGCGGACTGTACCCAATTCATCATCCTGCAAATGGACTGTGTCCAATTCATCATCCTGCAATTGGACTGTGATCAATTCATCATCCTGCAATAGGACTGTACCCAATTCATCATCCTGCAAGCGGACTGTACCCAATTCATCATCCTGCAATAGGAGTGGACCCAATTCATCATCCTGCAAATGGATTGTGTCCAATTCATCATCCTGCAATTGGACTGTGATCAATTCATCATCCTGCAATAGGACTGTGTCCAATTCATCATCCTGCAATAGGACTGTGTCCAATTCATCATCCTGCAATAGGACTGGGCGCAATTCATCATCCTGCAATAGGACTGTGTCCAATTCAACATCCTGCAATAGGACTGTGTCCAATTCATCATCCTGCAATAGGAGTGGACCCAATTCATCATCCTGCAATAGGACTGTGCCCAATTCATCATCCTGAAATAGGACTGTGTCCAATTCATCATCCTGCAATTGGACTGTGATCAATTCATCATCCTGCAATAGGACTGTGTCCAATTCATCATCCTGCAATAGGACTACGTCCGATTCATCATCCTGCAATAGGACTGTACCCAATTCATCATCCTGCAATAGGACAGTACCCAATTCATCATCCTGCAATAGGACTGTACCCAATTCATCATCCTGCAATAGGACTGTGTCCAATTCATCATCCTGCAATAGGACTGTGCCCAATTCATCATCCTGCAATAGGACTGTACCCAATTCATCATCCTGCAATAGGACTGTGTCCAATTCATCATCCTGCAATAGGACTGTGTCCAATTCATCATCCTGCAATAGGACTGTACCCAATTCATCATCCTGCAATAGGTCTGTGTCCAATTCATCATCCTGCAATTGGACTGAGTCCAATTCATCATCCTGCAATAGGACTGTACCCAATTCATCATCCTGCAATAGGACTGTGTCCAATTCATCCTCCTGCAATAGGACTGTGTCCAATTCATCATCCTGCAATAGGACTGTGATCAATTCATCATCCTGCAATCGGACTGTGTCCAATTCATCATCCTGCAATAGGACTGTGTCCAATTCATCATCCTGCAATAGGACTGTACCCAATTCATCATCCTGCAATTGGACTGTGCCCAATTCATCATCCTGCAATAGGATTGGACCCAATTCATCATCCTGCAATAGGACTGTGCCCAATTCATCATCCTGCAATAGGACTGTTATCAATTCATCATCCTGCAATAGGACTGTGTCCAATTCATCATCCTGCATTTGGACTGTGTCCAATTCATCCTCCTGCAATAGGACTGTGTCCAATTCATCATCCTGCAATTGGACTCTGTCCAATTCATCATCCTGCAAGCGGACTGTGCCCAATTCATCATCCTGCAATCGGACTGTGTCCAATTCATCATCCTGCAATAAGACTATGTCCGATTCATCATCCTGCAATAGGACTGTACCCAATTCATCATCCTGCAATAGGACTGTGTCCAATTCATCATCCTGCAATAGGACTGTGTCCAATTCATCATCCTGCAATAGGACTGTGTCCAATTCATCATCCTGCAATAGGACTACACCAAGCTCCAGGTCGCTAGCATCGATCGCTATTTTGAAGGGTTTCGCAAAATTTGGAGCACTGGTTCATTAGTTAAGATTGCCTTTAGTTTTTCAAAAGCTGCCTGACATTCATATCACCATCGCACTGTGTTTTTCTTTTATTGTAACAAATAGGTTAATGGATCAGCCACAGTCCCGAAATTCCGGAAAATCTCCATTTAAAAACTGCACTTTCCAAAAAACCTCATTATCCCATATTTAGATTTAGGGATCGAGAACTCCATTAAGGCTTGTACCTTTGTTGTTTTGGCAAAACCTGTCCTTGCCCCAGTATGTGTCCAAGGTAAGTTACTCTTCCTTTTCTGAATTCACTTTTTTCTGGATTAATCCTTATGTCCACTGCTTGCAGTTTGTAAACAGAACCTTGAGCTGGTTTAAAAGCATAATACTGCAAATGCTGGAAAACTGAAATAAAAACAAGAAATGCTGGAAATACTCAGCAAGTCTGGCAGCATCTGCTGAGGGAGAAGCAGAGTTAATGTTTCAGGTCAGTGACCCTTCAGAACTGATGAAGGGTCACTGACCTGAAATGTTCACTCTGTTTCTCTCTCCACGGATGCTGCCTGACCTGCTGAGTATTTCCAGAATTTCTTGTTTTTATTTTCGCTGGTTTATGTGTTCTTGCCAAGTGTTACTGCATGTTAGTACATTATCGAGATACACGACACAGTTGGGAACACTGACTGCTACCTGATGCATTAATCTTTGGAAAATAACTGGGGCATTTATTAGCCCAAATGGTATCACCTGGCACTGAAAGAGATCGTCAGGTGTTACAAAAGCCGATATCTCTCTGGCTCGAGGAGTCAAAGGAACTTGCCAGTATTTCTTTAACAAGTCGATCTTGGTAAGAAATCTAGCACTGCCCACTCTGTCGATCCAGTGTTCTAAATGCGGAATTGGGTAGGATGCTGCCTTTGTTACTGCATTGACTTTTCTGTGGTCTACACAAAACCAGGTTGACCAGTCAGGTTTAGGTGAACTATTAGTGAACTCCAGCCACTTTGACTCAGTTTGATCAAGTTGTTTTCCAGCATGTATTGGGTTTCTGCTTTTACTTGGGCCTGTTTGTTTGGTCTTAAGCAGTAAGGATGTTGTTTTAAAGGAATGGATTCCCCTATATCCACATCATGTATGGTTAAGGTTGTACATCCTGCCTTATCTCTACAGACTCTTTTAAATGTTGTGAAAAACCTGGTTAGTTCTTCACTTTGTTTTGTCTGTAAGTGCCAAAACATGTTGTCCAATTTTCCCAGCCATTCCATAGTCGCTAACTTGATAGTTGGAGGTTCAATCAGAGAATTGTTTCGATCTCCTTTTGCCTCATCCTCACTTTCCTTTTCCTTCTCAACAGTCCTGATTACCTGACATACCTGTACTGGCTTATCCTGCTCCTGCGATAATACTGCTTTAACATATTGATGTGACACAACCGGTTCTTTTTCCGGCGATCAGGGGTGCCAATCAAGTAATCTACCTTACTCGCTCTTTGAATCACGTTATATTGATCACTGAACCATGCTTTAAATAGCTCCCCCTGAAATGGTAACAACACCAATACTTCATCCCCAGTTGAAAATTGTGGGTCTTTGCATTCTTGTCTGCCCATTTTTTCATCTTGGCTTGGGATGCTTTAAAGTGTTCCCGAGCCACACAAAACTGCTTTCGTGAGCCTTTCCCGGAACACAGAAACACAGTCTAGTATCAAAGATTCATTCCTTTCTTCTAAGAATCTGTCTTTTATGAGTTTTAGAGGAGTTCTTACTTCATCCATAAACCACTTCTAAAGGACTGAAGCCTGTGGACTCATTCGGTGAGTCTCTGGTGGCAAATGAAAGAAGGTCTTGTCCTCCATCCCAGTCATGTGGATATTCATAACAGCATGTTCTAATCAATAATAAAAACATGAAATGCTGGAACCATTCAGCAGGTCTGGCAGCATCTGTGGAAAGAGAAGCAGAGTTAACGTTTCGGGTCAGTGACCCTTCATCGGAACTGACAAATATTAGCAGAACTTCTTCAAGGTAGCCATTCCTGAAAGAATGTTCTAATCAATGTTTTGAGAGTTTGGTGTTTCCTCTCTAAAGCTCGCTGTGACTGTGGGTGATATGCTGATGATTTCAATTGTCTGATACTCAAATTGCCCATGACTTCTTGAAATATCTTAGACATGAAATTCGAACCTTGATCCAATTGAACTTCAAATGGTAATCCATATCTTGTAAAGAATTGGGTAAACATTTCTCATACTATTTTAGCAGTAATTGTCACCAAAGGGATGGCCGCTGGAAATCGAGTAGACATATCCATGATAGTAATTATGCATTGACATCCTGCTTTTGTTTTTGGCAAGGGTCCTACATACTCTACCAATACCCTGCTAAGTGGTTCCTCAATCACTGCTGTGGTTGCAGTTTCCTACTATTTGTCAGATATAGCATGTCCTACAAAATTGCCTCATGTCCTTAGTAAGGTCTGGCCAGTAATAATGTTGACTTTTATGCGATTTAGTCTTTCGAATCTCACTATGTTCTGCAAATGGAATGTCATGTGCTACCCTTAATAGTCTCTGGCGATATTTAGTTGGTACGACTATCTGTCTAACAATTGTCCAAAATTCGCCCACAGGTCTATGAGGCAGTCTTCATGTCCTCCTTAAAACCCCATTTTCCATGTAGTGGTCTTCTGGAACTCCTTTCGCCTCAGCTTCTGTCAGAGCCATCTGTGCCATTCTGAATAACTTTATATCAGCCTGTTGTGCTGCAATTATAGAAGATCTGTTAAACATGATATTAGGATTATCTAAATCCCCAAATAAGTTTTCAGATACTTGGCTATTTCGTTGGCAGGCAAAAATCAACTATCTTTCAAGCAGTTTACCCTCCAACTCACTGTCCAAAGCAAAACCAAACCAAGGTCACAAGAATCAAGCCTTCTGACTCCTATAAATCTTGACCTGTCACTTCTCTGTAAATATCTTCTCCAAGTCAAAACAAGAAGCTCCCTGCTGATATTTTATCTGAAAACAGGTGTCTTCCAGTAAGGGCTTGTTTACAAGCCAAGTCCAGGAAACCTTCTAGTGACCTCCTTTTTAAAAAGAACAATGTTCAGGATCTCTAAAACAAAAGTAAAATACTGCAGATGCTGGAAATCTGAAATAAAAACAAGAAATGCTCGAAATACTTAGAAGGGTCACTGACCTGAAACATTAACTCTGCTTCTCTCTCCACAGATGCTGCCAGACCTGCTGAGTATTTCCAGCATTTCTTGTTTTTAGTTGAGCATTTCTTCAAGCTTCCAGATGAATAAATGTCCATAATTCAAATATAAGTCCTCTGCTGCCTTTGCTATCAGCTTAACCTTGGTTAAGTACCTCAAATAACTCAGGGATACATTCTCCATCCCCAGAAAAGTCGCAGCATCTGTGAAAGACATTCCGGTGGTATTCTATTACATAAGAAACTGGTGCTCTTTAGTTTTCCTTTTTCAATTTTTATTACCTCAATTATAATTGGACGCGTCGGCATTGGGTTTGTTCCGCATGGAGCCCCCAGTTATATATTATGACTGAGGCGGGAGGAGTGCACTGTTCATTCCAGTGTCACTTTACCACAGGTCACACCACACTCCAACCAGGCTTCTTTAATAAACAATAAAATTATCTGTTTCTTACAAAACAGTAACCAGTAATGAAGTAAAACATACACACAGTACATCGTCCAGTTAGCTGGAAAAAAGTAAAGGGGACTTTTGTTTATAGTACTGTTACAAAGAAAACAGAAATAAAACCACATAGGCAGAGTACTTGCACATACTTGAAGTAAGAAAAAAGTATGGAAAGATGTCTTTTGTCTTGGCTCAGCATCCCAAATGTGTATAGACGGCTGTCACTGGATTGTTCCGAGAATAATTCTTTCCAGGTGATGTGGAATATCAGTTTCGGTAGACTTTCCAAGAAATGCAGCTAGAAGGGCTTCAGACAGGTCTTACAGCAGAAATGTGACAACAAGTGTTTCAGTTCTCACACATTCGATACACAGGGCTTTTTCAAATACAGTTGGATAAAGGAAACTGACACACTGTATGTAGGGTTTCGGTTTGAGACAGAGAGAAATGAGCTGGGTCTTCTTGGCAGGCATAAACCAGCTGTCTGTTGTAACAATTCAAAGTAAAACTAAAAGATTCCAGAAGTCAAGCCGGCTCACATCTTAAATCTTGACCTGTCATTTCTTTGTAAGCATCTCCCCAAGTCAAAAACAGCCCTTGCTGGGTGATTATCCACAGCAGATGCTTTCCAGTAAGATTTGTTTACAAGCCATGTCCAGGAACCTTTTGGTGACTTCTCTTTTAAAACACAAATTCAGCATCTCTTCAAGGTTCCAGATGAATCTATGTCCATCATTCAACTATGAGTCCTTCAAACTTATTTTACAAAAAAAAGATGCATTCGCATTCTCATAACACTGTGAACACTGCAATGGAAATTGTGGAGGGAAGGAGCACCCGACTGTTCTTGGGTGGAAATTAGAAGCAGTGAAGAAAAGGTGTGGAGACCCGGATTAATCAGATCCCACCCCAGATTCCTCCCCTACCCACCCAGATTGGGAGATTTTCCAATAGAAGAATTTAACAATAGCAGGTCTATAATTCATCCATGAATTGTTGTGTGTTGGTCTGTCTCTGTATTTGCAAATAACTCAGATTTAAATAATGCATCTAATTATAAACAATATTAAAAGGAACAAGAGCAGCCAGTACTCCTCTACCAGGGACAGTCAGATCTGTCAGGGCCAGAGACGAGTGTCTGGTTAATGTGTGGGTGGAACACCATGTGGCTGGGGAATGACAGGGAGGTACAGATCCTGCTGAAAACCAGGGATTATCTGTCACAGGACGATAAGTGGTGACACGTTACACTCAACACCTTCAAAGAGCCATTGTTTAAATTATTGTGAACAGTGAATTTAAAATAACATCTAGAAAATGGGAATGAAAACCTCACTGTTGCAGTGAACATAGCTGATTAACTTTGAATTATGAAGCTCCACCTCACAATGCAGCAGTGTGAGACAAAACTACCAACTGCCAGTAGAGGGCAGGATTTACAAACACAAGAACACAAGAAATAGCAGAATTTGACCACATGGCCCGTGGAGCCTGTTCCACACAGGATCACCATGATCAGAGATCTGGAGATGGGACTTTGAGAGAATTATTCAATATCCCAAACAGGGGTAAATCCAATGTGTACTAGGTGAGAGATCCAATTTGAAGATTATGACTAGAGTTAAACAGATCTCATTGTTTAATGTTTGCAAAGGTAGAAGAATTTTTTAACTATATGTTTAGTTTAGTTTTAGTTTAGAGATACAGCACTGAAACAGGCCCTTCGGCCCACCGAGTCTGTGCCGACCAACAACCACCCATTTATACAGTAATCCCATATTCCCTATCACCTCCCTACACTAGGGGCAATTTACAACGGCCAATTTATCTATCACCTGCAAGTCTTTGGCACGTGGGAGGAAACCGGAGCACCCGGAGGAAACCCACGCAGACACAGGGAGAACTTGCAAACTCCGCACAGGCAGTACCCAGAATCGAACCCGGGTCCCTGGAGCTGTGAGGCTGCGGTGCTAACCACTGCGCCACTGTGCTGCCCATAACTGTGCTGTTCTGTTGCAACTTTTCAAAAAGGCAGCTGGCGTTAGCTCATAATTATTCTGGAGAAGGTGGGACCTGTACAGGCCACATGGGTTGCAATTAAGGATGGGCAATAAATGCTGGCCTGGCCAGCGATGCCCACATCCCATGAATGAATTAAAAAAAATTACAGAGCCTGCATTTCAGAGCAATAGGTGAAGCTGATTTTTATATTTGTAACTTGTTCAAGTGATATTCAGACACAGAACAAAAATGAAGTTTACAAACATTAACCAGGAACATATTTGTCTCGATCACTATCTGTTGTGTTCCGACTGTATTTTTAATGCCTATTAGGGATGTTGTAATCGCTGGCAAGGCTGGTCTTCATTGCCCATCTCTACGTGCTCTTGAGAAGATAGTAGTTAACCCTCATCTTGAACTGACCATGTGGGGAAAGCAAACCCACATTGCTATTATGTCAGGCGTTCTGAGGAAGGGTCATTGACCTGAAACGTTAACTCTGCTTCTCTCTCCACAGATACTTGGAGACCAGCTGGGTATTTCCAGCATTTTCTGCTTTTAATTTAGTTTACTTTATAGCAGCTTCTGCTGTTAATGAGGGGACCTCGAACTGACACTTAGACAGCACGTCATGCTCTGTGTCCACTGACCCAGGAATGACCCTGTTGGAGGCTATGCTGTAAATGTAATTATCAGAAACTCAGCACTAAACCTCGGAGAGTAATCCTCAAATTCCTGTGATTTTATCACAAACTGGATTATCTGCCTAAGTGGGGTTTGAAGTATGTCATTTTGCTGCAATGAAAGTGGAGCCATTTGGCTGGAACAAAGATCCTTAAAAACATAAATACAAACATA
Organism: Heterodontus francisci; assembly: GCF_036365525.1. Taxonomy (NCBI): domain Eukaryota; kingdom Metazoa; phylum Chordata; class Chondrichthyes; order Heterodontiformes; family Heterodontidae; genus Heterodontus; species Heterodontus francisci. The sequence continues at coordinate 182,228,125 of NC_090373.1, forward strand.
CAAACAAACGAGTTAGGAGCAGAAGTAGGCCACTCGGCCCCTCAAGCCTGTTCCACCATTCAACAAGACCATGGCCAATCTGATTGTAACTTAACTCCACATTCCCACCTACTCCCGATAACCTTTTATCCCTTGCTTATCAAGAATCTATCTGCCTCTGACTTAAAAATATTCAAAGACTCTGCTTCCATCATCTTTTGAGGAAGAGAGATCCAAAGACTCATGAATCTCTGCAAGAAATAAATTCTACTCATCTCTGTCTTAAATGGGCAACCCCTTATTTTTAAACAGTGACCTGTAGTTCTAGATTCTCCCTCAAGAGGAAACATCCTTTCCACATCCACTCTGTCAAGACCCCTCAGAATCTTATGTATTTCAATCAAGTCTCCTCTTATTCTTCTAAACTCCAGCAGATACAAGCCGAGCCTACCCAACCATTTCCTCATAAGACAACCTGCCCATTCCAGGTATTAGTCCAGTAAATCTTCTAACAGCACCTGATTTTAAATGTTCTGTTTTTGCAGTCGGGAAAGTGGCCTTTAAATGGAAAGCACTTCTGCCAGAATTAGACCCTAGAATGCTAGTGTCCCAGTTTCCTGCAGGTAAAAGCAGATTCCACACAATGGAGGTGGAAGTGGCAGGAATTCCAATCGATGACATCATCAAATTTGAAGGAGTGAAGAAAAGGGATGGAGACCCAGATTAACCAGGTCCCATCCCAGATTCCTCCCCTACCCCGCCAGATTGGGACATTTTCCAACAGAAGAATTTGACAACAGCAGATCCATGATTGATCCATGAATTGCTGTATGTTGGTCTCTGTCTACTCTGTGATTTCATTAGTGAAATCCCATTGATAGAGTTATAAACACTCTTCAGCGTGGAGTTTGACAGAGTCAAGGGTCAGGCTGCATGGGGATGTGAGCTGTTACCTGAAGGATATGGAGCTCACTCTCCCCATTACATCTCTCACTAACTTACACTCTAACTCTCCATTCTTACTCATTCTTTATTTTACACACATTCTTTTCTTTATTTTCTATTTTCAAAGGAACATTTCACTGAAATGTGGAATGTTTATCTAATATGAAACTAGTGACATGATCATTGACCAGTTTTAATTCTGAGTAAGAATCAAACATGAGACCAAGTATTGTGATACATCACCCTCTTTATTTCACAGTGAGATTACATTCCCAGCAGTTAGAAAAACAATCACAAACAAAGGAGAGAAGACAATGAATTATTTACTCCACTTCTGCTGCCAACAGATCGAACTCAATCACAGTCAGTGCAGGATTCTTTAAAAGCAAGATTACAGTGAAGGGAAATTACTGCAGTGATTAATCCCTGTGGCCCAAAGGAAGGCCCACCACCCATGTCCAACTGAGTGTAGCCCTGTGTATGTACATATGGAGACTTTAAACTGATATCACCAAATCTGCCCCACAGAGGTGATTAGTCAGAAATGAATCTGGGACACTGTCAAATACCTTAAAATTGAAACATGACCCTAATTATAAACAGTAGAAAAGGTGTGTGCAAAAACATGGCAGATGGAATTTTTCTTGGGGAAGGGTGAAGTTAGCTATGTTGCAAGGAAAAATATAAAAGCAGAATATTTAGCACAGGTGAGTGACTGGGAAATGGTTTTCAGAGTGACCTGGGTGTCTTTTACACTAATCACAGAAGGACAATATGCAAGCAATTAGGAAAGTAAATGGTATCTTAAAATTATTACAAAAGGAATAAATAGAAAATAAATCTTACAACTAATATATCGGGCTTGGTGGGACGACACCTGGTGTACTGTGTGCAGTTTTAGTCTCCTTACCTAAAGAAGGACATACTTTCCTTAGAGTGAGTGCAATGAAGGTTCACTGGATAAATTACACACTAGAGGGACAGTGTGGGAAGGTGGAGTTGAGGTGGAAATTCAGCCATGATCTTACTGAATGGTGTAGTATGCTTGAAGGGCTGAATGGCCTACTCCTGTTCCTATTTCTTATGTTCCTATGTTTTAATTTTAACTCAGGAATGACAAAGATGTACAGGGACTATCTGCCACAGGACTATGTGGTGACACATTGAACAGGGTGCCTGGAAAGTGCCGTTGTTGAGACTCATTGAACAAACCAGCTAATGTGAGCAGTGAATGTAAAATACAAACCCCACTGTTGGAGTTAGTGCAGCTGAATAATTCTGAATTACAAAGTTTCACCTCACAATACAGCAGTGTGAGTGGGAGACAAAAACTGCCAACTGCCAATAGAGGGCAGTATTTATAAACAAGGTCACCATGAACAGGGCTCTGGTCTTTGAGGGAATCGTTCAAAATCCCAATAATGGAACATGTACAAGGTTAAATCCATTGTGTACCTGGTGGGAGGTAAAAAGAGTTTAAGGATAAAGTTAAGCACATCTCACTGTTTGATGTCTATAAAGGTAACAGAACTTTCCAGAAAAGTTTCATTCTTCTTTCTTTGCAAAGGTTATTGTGATGAGGTCACTTCTATGATACCAAGAGAAGTAAAAGAAACTACTATCAAAGGATCTTTTGTCTTGTTCCAAGTGCTTCAGGAAATCGAACATGAGTCCTGTGTACTGTGTGCTGTCAATGTTCTTGTCAAAAGCCCTGAAACAGAATTAAGAATGTAGACTTTTAATTTTTATTCCTCCAGACACCAGGTGTTTGGGAACCAAGTCGATTGACTGGAAGACAGGAACAGGAGTAAACCATTCTGCCCCTCGACTGTCCTCCAGCATTCAGTGAGACCATGACTGATCCTCACCTCTACTCTATTTACCTGTCTTAGCTCCAGCCTCTGGAGAAAAGCCCCTCAGTCACATCCTTCCACTTAGAAAAATAAAAAGCATCCCAAAGGAATCAGCAGCTTCTTCTCAGTTTATACAGGGAGTTTAGCACTTCTTGGGAACTGAGGGAATAGCCCTCGAGGGGTTGCTTGTGGGATCTTGCTATGCACTAATTGCCTGCAGAATTTCCTGCACTCCAACTCAACCACATACTGCCAGTCCATATAAAGAATGACCCACACCAGCTGACATTTCTAGCTCAGAAACTCCTCATTCACCACCTGTGTACTTTTGAAGGAAACACTTCCACTTTCTCTGATCATTTTATCGATGAGGACTTATTCCCAGTTCAGGAGTGAATTGCTGTTTCCAGAAAGCACTGGTTGGGAATTCACAGGCCCAAAGCCCCTGAATTTCTGTCAATAATTTAAATAGACTAAAAACGAGGCTGTAATTTTCCAACCAGCAATCTCGGTGATCACCACTTCTCGCTGTTAAAGCCCAAAGTGGAAACTCCACAGATGATAAAATTACATCACAATTCACTCCAACAGGAAGACACTGTCCACATTGGAGATCATGCTGTGCAGTGACCTTCATTGATAGTGTGAGTTAATGAATGTTGGGTGAAGAAATGACTGGGCCCAGCTCTGATATTCTCTTTTATTCATTGTCCAGACAGATATCTGGAAAACATCCTCCACAGGGTACTGGAGGGTGATCAGTATCACTGGAACTGCGTCATTTATGACTGAGAACAGAAGACAGCAGATAAAGGGACATTTAAAATAATTACAGTCGAATAGAATGTCAGAAATCTCAGTGAAAAGATGATGTGTTTTGGGTGAGGTACTGGTCAAAGGAAGTGAAAGTGTTTTTCTAAAAATACAGAATATGGTAGACATGTGACTGTGTGACAAGTGGAGCCTGAGTAATGTGGGTAGAGGTCTGGCTGTGTTCGCTGAAGAAGGGACTGAAGATTGTGATACATGAACCACTGCAATACACGGTTAATGTTGACCAATGTTCCCCACTGACCAGCCCAGCCCATTAATCACAGTTTGACTACAGGTCGAATGATGTTGCCACAAGAGCTGACAGAAAGAAATATCAATCACAAGATAACACCAACTAAACTCACCTGACATAGAACCAGCGAGCAGGTTCTGATCCTAGTTTAACTGATGGATCTGTTGGGTCAGGTGGATTGATGATGTCAGCGGGTATTATTAAAGATAAAGTGAATTTCTGTTGAATTTTGCCATTTACCAAGAATCCATTAAGTCCCAAAGGTGCAGAGACAGAAATAATTGTACCTGTAGAGACAGAAAAACACTGTTACAACATTTTACTGGGAGATCATTTGTGCCATTGCTTATGGTGAGTCAGAGGTTACAGGTGGAAGCAGAGGGATTTTGCTGGAGTGTGGAAGACACTCATCTATTGGTGACACTGCCGAGGCTGCACAACTACTCGCCCTCTGATTGGGCCGGCAGGTCGGAGAGACAGACCGCCGTTCTGAAGAGGCTGAGTGGCCTCTTAATCGGCTGCCACTTCTAAACATAGAAACACAGAAAATAGGAGCAGGAGTAGGCCATTCAGCCCTTCGAGGTTGCTCCGCCATTCATTATTATCATGGCTGATCATCCAACTCAGTAACCGGTTCCCGCTTTTGCCCCATATCCTTTGATCCCTTTCGCCCCAAGAGCTATATCTTCTTGAAAACATATAATGTTTTTGCCTCAACTGCTTTCTGTGGTAGCGAATTCCACAGGTTCACCACTCTCTGGGGAAAGAAATTTCTCCTCATCTCAGTCCTGAATGGTTTACCCCATATCGTTAGACTATGACCCCTGGTTCTGGACTCCCCCACCATTGGGAACAACCTTCCTACATCTACCCTGTCAAGTCCTGTTAGAATTTTATAAGTTTCTGTGAGATCACCCCTCACTTTTCTGAACTACAGCAAATATAATCCTAACTAACTCTCTCTCACCTCATATGTCAGTCCCACCATCCCAGGAATCAATCTAGTAGACCTTCGCTGCACTCCCTCTATAGCAAGAACATTCTTCTTCAGATAAGGAGACCAAATCTGCACCCAGTATTCCAGCTGTGACCTCACCTAGGCCCTGTATAATTGCAGTAAGACATCCCTGCTCCTGTACTCGAATCTTCTCGCTATGAAGGCCAACATACTATTTGCTTCTTTAGCGCCTGTGGCACCTGCATGTTTGCCTTCAGCGACTTGTGTACGAGAACAACCAGGTCTCATTGCATATTCCCCTCTCTCAGTTTATAGCCGTTCAGATAATAATCCTGTTTCTGCTACCAAAGTGGATCGCCTCACATTTATCCACATTATACTGCATCTGCCATGCATATGCCCACTCACTCAACTTGTCCAAATCACACTGAGTCCTCTCTGAAGTCAGAACCAGCCTTTGGTCAGCCTTTTCTTTATTCCCCATAATAAATTCCCTTGTTTCTGACTGTAAGAGATCTACATTTGTCTTCACTAATCTTTTTCTCTTCACATACCTATAGAAACTTTTACAGTCAGTTTTTATGTTCCCTGCCAGCTTGCTCTCGTACTCTATTTTCCACTTCTTAATCAATCCCTTGGTCCTCCTTTGCTGAATTCTAAACTGCTCCCAGTCCTCAGGTCTTTTGTTTTTTCTGGTGAATTTATATGCCTCTTCCTTGCATCTAATGCTATCTCTAATTTCCCTTGTAACCCATGGTTTGGCTACCTTTCCTGTTTTACTTTTGCGCCAGACAGGGATAAACAATTGTTGCAGTTCATCCATGCATTCTTTGAATGTTTATCATTGCCTTTCCACTGTTGTCCCTTTAAGTAACATTTCCCAATCCATCATCGCCAACTTGCACCTCATACATTCGTAGTTTCCTTTACTAAGATTCAGGACCCATCACTCTCCATCTTGACGAAGAATTCTATCATATTATGGTCGCTCATTGCTAAGGGGTCTCGCACAACTAGATTGTCAATTATTCCTCTCTCATTACACAATACCCAGTCTAGGTAGACCTGTTCTCTAGTTGGTTCCTCAATGCATTGGTCCAGAAAACCATCCCTTATACATTCCAAGAATTCCTCCTCTAAGGTATTGTGACTAATTTGATTTACCCAATCTATGTGCAGATTAAACTCACCCATAATTACAGATATATCTTTATCGCATGTGTCTCTAATTTCCCGTTTCATGCCATTCCCAACATCACCACCTCAGTTTGCGGGTCTATATAAAACCCCCACTAACATTTTCTGCCTCTTCGTCTTTCTCAGCTCTGCCCATACAGACTCCACATCGTCAGAGCTAATATCTTTCCTCACTATTGCGTTAATTTCCTCTCTAACCAGCAATGCAACTCCACCGCCTTTTGCTTTTTTTCTGATTCCTGGGATGGTGGGAATAACATATGAGGAGAGACTGAGAGATTGAGTTAGTTCGGATTATATTCGCTGGAGTTCAGAAGAGTGAGGGGGGGATCTCATAGAAACCTATAAAATTCGAACTGGACTTGACAGGCAGATGCAGGAAGGATCTTACCGATGGTGGGGGAGTCCAAAACCAGGGGTTATAGTCTAAGCATACGGGGTAAACCTTTCAGGATTGAGATGAGGAGAAATTTCTTCACCCAGAGAGTGGTGAGCCTGTGGAATTCGCTACCACAGAAAGCAGTTGCGGCCAAAACATTGTATGTTTTCAAGAAGGAGTTAGATATAGCTCTTGGGTCTAATGGGATCAACGGTATGGGGCGAAAGCGGGAACAGGTTATTGAGTTGGATGATCAGCCATGATCATAATGAATGGTGGAGCAGGCTCGAAAGGCCGAATGGCCTACTCCTGCTCCTATTTTCTATGTTTCTGTCCTTCCTAAATACTGAATACCTCTGGATATTCATTTCCCATCCCTGGTCACCTTGCAGCCATGTCTTCATAATCCCGACTATATCATACCCTTTTTCATCCATTTGTGCGATTATTTCATCCACTTTATTGTGAATGCTCTGCGCCTTCAGGCTTGTCTTTTTAACATTACTTGTCCCCTTCCCACTATTTTTCAGTGTGGCCCTGTTTGATTCTGGTCCTTGATTTCTCTGCCTATCACTTTTCTTATTCCTCTTACTATCTTTTGTTCTTGTCTTTGATTCCCCCCTCCTCTGACTCCTTGCAAAGGTTCCCATCCCCCTGCCATTTTAGTTTAAACCCTCCTAAATCACTGTTGCAAATACTCCCCCAGGACATCAGTCCCGGTCCTGCCCAGGTGTAACCTGTCCAGTTTGTACTGGTCCCACCTCCTACAGAACCGGTCCCAATGTCCCAGGAATCTAAAACCCTCCCCCTCACATGATGTCTTTGGCCACGTAGTCATCCAATATATCCTGCGATTTCTACTCTGACTAGCACGTGGCACTGGTAGTAATCCTGAGATAGCTACCTTTGAGGTCCTACTTTTCAACTTACTTCCTTACTCCCTATATTCTGCTTTTTGGACCTCATCCTTTTTTCACCTGTGTTGTTTGTACCAATGTGTACCACAACCATTGGTTGTTCACCCGCCCCCTTGAGAATGTCCTGTAACCACTCTGAGACACCCTTGACCCTAGCGCCAGGGAGGCAACATACCATCCTGGAGTCTCTTTTGCGGCCACAGAAACGCCTATCTATTTCCCTTACAATTGAATCTCGTATAACTATTGCATTCCTACACTTTTTACTCCTCCTCTGTGCAGCAGAGCCAACTGTGGTGCAACGAATTGGACTGTTGCTGCTTTCCCCTGAGCGGCCATTCCCTCCAACAGTATCCAAAGCAGTATACCTGTTTTGCAGGGGAGTAGCCACAGGAGATTCCTGAACTGCCTGCCTAGTCCTCTTGCTCTGCATGGTGGTCACCCATTCCCTTCCTGCATGTGGAGTCTGAGCCTGCGGTGTGACCACCTCTCCATACATGCTATCCACGATACTCTCCGCCTCGTGGATGCTCCACAGTGTCCCCAGCTGCCGCTCCAGCTCCGAAACCCGGGCTTCCAGGATCTGCAGCTGGAGACACTTACTGCACACATGCTGGTCCCGGACACTGCAATTGTTCCCGGCTTCCCACGTTGAGCAGGAGGAGCACACCACGGCCTTGCGCTCTCCTGCCATGACTTTAGCCTTTAAATTAAACATTTTGGAAAATCTTAATATCAAATAATATCAATTACTCTAGGGCCCTTCTTCCCTGGTCCTCATTACTACAGAACTCCCTAAAATCACCCCTGCAATCCTGTCATCCACCTGTGTGGGTTCTGAAGCCGCTTTTGGTCTCGACATCATGACGCAGGATGTGCCGGTAAAATTCCAGCTAACATTTCAGGTCAATGAACTTTCATCGGAACTGGGAGAAGTTAGAGATGTAACAAGTTTTAAATAAGTGAAAGGTGAGAGAGTAGGAAAAAGAACAAAATGGAAGATCTGAGACAAGATGGATGACAGGAGATTGAATGACAGAAGAGTTGATGGTGCAGGGCCAAAGGGAGTGGTAATGGGACAAGTAAAGAAAACAAAAGATGTGTCCAATGGCAGGACCGTGAACAGCTGCTGTCCAAAAGAAAAACAAAGAGAAAAACAAGAGTAAAATCAAAACCAGCAAAGGAAGAGGAAACGAAAAGGGGACAGAGGTTATAATTGGAAATTGCGGTAAAGTGCTTTATTAAAAGATGAAGTGCTGTTCCTCAAGCTTACTTTGATTTTCATTGGAATGCTACAGGAAACTAAGGACAGAGAGGTCAGAGTGGAAACAAGGTGGAGAATTAAACTGACAGATGACCAGAAGCTCAGGGTCACAGTTGCGGACTGAATGGAGGTGTTCCACAAAGCAATCACCTAATCTGTGTTTGGTCCTCCCAATGCATCGTGAGCAGTGAATACACTATGCTAATTTGAAAGAATAATAAGTAAATCACTGGTTCACCTGAAAGGAGTGTTCAGACTCTTGGACAGTGAGAAGGGAGCAGTTAAAAGGGTAGGTGATGTGTCTTCTGTACTTGCATGGAAAGGTGCCATGAGAACAGGAAGGGTATTGAGGTGATTGAGTGGAATGTAGAATGCCGCATTCAAAGATTTATGCAAATACATGCACATGTCTCTCTGTTCTTGTACTACCATTAAAATTAGAGTCATAGAGTAATTTAGAGTCATCGGGTTGGATTTTGTGCCCATGGCGTGGCTCCCAGCACCAGGCTGAAATTGGGGTAGAATCCCACTTCAGTCAGCTGGAGTCCCCCCCACCCCCCGACCCTGGAGTGTTTATATGCTGCCAGACCAATTAACATCCCCGCGGCAGGATCCCCGTCCCTTTATAGACCGGGATTCGCCTACAAGAGCTGACAGCCAATCACAGGGCCAGCGGCTCAGCAGTATCGGCAACGCCACTGGGAGCAGTGGCCACTGCTGGAACTACACCAGACTGTTGATCCAGAACCAGCGCTAGAACCCGGATCCAAGGTAAGCGACGCGTCGCCACTGAGGTCAGTCTGTAAGACCCCAGCGAAGGTGGTGGGGGGGGTGGCGGGGGGCTGGTGGATAGGACACATTAAGTGCAGGGGGAGGGGAGTGTTCAGGGAGTTGTAGGTTTTCCTGGTGGGGCCGCTCCATGGGCCACAGATTGCCCCCAGAGGAGGGCGCACAACAAGGCCGCAAGATGGTCACCTCGTTTAATTGATGACCGTGTGGTGAAGGCCCTCCCAGTGGCACTTAATAGGCCACTAAAGGGCATCAATTGGCCTCTGGGCGAGAGCAAAATTGCTTTGCAATGGTCTGGGGATGGGCCCTCCACCTCTTGCTTCCTGTCACAATTCTATGGGACTCCCATCGCAATTCTATCAGCCCCCTGCCTCCGGACCAGTCTTGGCGGGCCTATAAAATTCACAGAAGGAGGCCATTTGGCCAATTGTGACTCTGCTGGCTCTACGTAGACCAATCCAATCAGTCCCTGGTTTATCTCCGTAGACATGCAAATTTATTTCCTTCAAATTCCCATCCAATTTCCTTATGAAATTATTTATCATCTCTGCTTCCACCATACTTTCAGAAGTGACTTCTTGATCATTACCACTTGCTGCGTAAAAAGGTTCTTCCTCACATCCCCCTGCATCTCTTACCCAAAACCTTGAATTTGTGTCCCACAGTCCTTGTATCATCAGCTAATGGGACAGTCTTTCCTTGTCTAACTTATCTAAACCTGTAATAATCTTGTACAACTCTGTCAAATTTCCTCTCAGTCTCCTTTGCTCCAAGAAGAACAACCCCAGCTTCTCCAATCTAACCTTGTAGCTAAAATCCCTCATCCTTGGAACCATTCTGTTAAATCTCCCTTTCAAGGACCCTCACATCCTTCCGACAGTGTGATGACCAGAACTGGATGCAATAGTCTAGTTGTGGTCGAACCAGAGCTTTAAAAAGGACAGCATAACTTCCCTGCTTTTATACTCAATATCTCTCTTGATGAAATAAACACAAGAAATACAGGAAATGCTCAGTCGGTCTGGTAGCATCTGTGGAGAGAGAAGCAGAGTTAATGTTTCAGGTCAGTGACCCCTTCTTCAGAACTGCTGAGTATTTCCAGGTCTGAAGAAGGGTCACTGACCTGAAACGTTAACTCTGCTTTTCTCTCCACAGATGCTGCCAGACCGAGTATTTCCAACATTTCTTGTTTTTATTTCAGATTTCCACCATCTGCAGTATTTTGTTTTTATTCTCTATTTATGAAGCTCAAGACCGCATATACTTTGCTAATTACTCTCTAAATAGTTTCTGCCACCTTCAAAGATCCATGCATATGCACTCCCAGGTCCCTCTGTCTCTGCAAACTCTTTAGATCCGTGCCATTAAGTTCATCCTGTCTCTCCTTATCCCTTTTGACAAAATACATCACCTCACACCTGTCTGTATTTAATTCCATTTGCCAGTTCTCTGGCCATTCTGCTAACCTATCTATGTCCTGCTGCAGTCGATTGGTATCATTCTCACTGTTGGTCACTTCTTCAAGTTTCGTATCATCGCAAAATTTTGCAATTTAACTCTGTATTCCAAGACCCAAGTCATTTATGTATATCAAAAAAAGCAGTGGTCCTAGCACTGAACCTTGGGGAACACCACTGTGTACCATCCTCCAGTCTGAAAAGCAGTCATTTATTATCCCATCTTTTTTCTGTCCTTAAGCCAGTTTCTTTATCCAAGCTGACACTGACCCTCTAGACCATGAGCCTCAATTTTGTTAACCAGCCTTTTATGTGGTACTTTGTCAAATGTTTTCTTAAAATCCATATAAACAACATTCATTGCTTTCCCTGAATCATCTCCATTAACTCATATTGTCTCTCCTGTTAGAATCCTCCTTATTGTTTACTGCATTTCCTCGCTTCTCATCACCTGCAAACATTGAAATGATCCTTTGCATTCCCAAGCCTGGATCATTAATATTTATCAAAAAATGTGCCAGTCCTAATACCGACCCCTGGGGAACACCACTGTATACTTCACTCCCGTAAAACATCTGATCAACACTCCTCTCTGCTCTCTGTTGCTTAGAAAATTCTGCATTCATGCTGCCAGTCCCTTTAATCTCATGAGCTTTAATTTTGCGAACAAGTTGATTAGGTGGTACTTTGTCAAATGCCTTTTAAATTTGCATATGCTCAACATCAAACCTACTAACCTCATCCATCGTCAACCATTATTTCATCAAATAACTCGATCAAGTTAGTCAAACAACATTTGCCTTTAACAAGCCAGAATTTCCTGCAATGAGTCTCAGTCAGGACCTGGGCATTTCAGCAGCATCTGGTGAGCTGAAAGAGATCCATTATATCAGCTGCCACAAGGGTGCATGTGGACTCCAATAGTGGGGTTCAGGCCCAGCAAAGAGCTGTTATTATCCAAAGACAATTCAGGGTCCATGGCTGGAGTCAGAAGTTGAGCTTGGCATCTCAATCCCCCTATATGTGGGCAGCCTCCCAGAACTCTGGGAGCACAGGGCCGGTAAGCATCAAAGAAGTAGCCCAAGTGGCACATTTGCAACCAGCAACATGTGAATGAGGAGCCCTGTGGGATGGTCAATATTTTTTTTAAATTTATTCTTGGGATGTGAGTGTCACTTGCAAGGCCAGCATTTGCTGCCCATCCTTAATTGCCCTTGAGAAGGTGGTGGTGAGCTGCCTTCTTGACCAGCTGCAGTCCATGTGGTGTAGGCACATCTGCACAGTGCTGTTAGGTGGAATTCTTTCATCAGAGTTTCTGTCCATACTTTATTTTAATTTTATTTATTTTGAGATACAGCACAGAAACAGGCCCTTCGGCCCATCGAGTCTGTGCCGACCAACAACCACCCATTTATACTAACCCTACAGTAATCCCATATTCCCTATCACCTACCTACAGGAGGGGCAATTTACAACGGCCAATTTACCTATCACCTGCAAGTCTTTGAATGTGAGAGGAAACCGGATCACCCGGCGAAAACCGACGCAGACACAGGGAGAACTTGCAAACTCCGCACAGGCAGTACCCAGAATCGAACCCGGGTCCCTGGAGCTGTGAGGCTGCGGTGCTAATTTTAAATAAGACAGATCAAAGATTTATTTTTATATTCTATTGTTATATTGAAGGAACATCTAATGTACCTTCAGCATTCGAAAAAAATGAATAATTCACAAGTTTGTCCAGGCCACTCCTTATATTATTCATATCCATTCCATCAATTGTTGTTTCAATCCATTGCAGGGCTGGATATTCCATCTCTTCATAGTTCTTTGATAAGAAAAGAAGAGAAATTATCACATGACACAACTGAACTATTATCAAAAAACATTTGTGTTGAGAGGACTGTCCTGGATGCCCAGGTGTGGCAGCATTATTCAGGTCCTGGATAGACTGGACTTTTATGAAGAGATTTATGAGTTTCTGATGGGACTCTTGGCATCAGCACTTCCTGATTCATCTTCCTTTCTCTTTCACTCTTTCATCCTTGGTGATGTCTTGCGTTATGGGCCTTGCTCCTTCCGCTTGAGTTTTCAATAAAAAAAGTAGAGGATGTTATTGAATGCCTTCTACACTGAATCATCGCTAATGATAACATGTCCAGGTACAGTGTTTCTCTGTGAGTCTTTTACCACATTATTTAAACAGACATTTCAATGGAATAGAAATTAGTCCACATTTCCAGGCAGAAAGTTGGGACAGAAAGAACCAATTTTATAAGAACATAAGAAATGGGAGCAAGCGTAGGCCATACAGCCATGGCTGACCTTTGACTTCTCCACTTAGATTAGATTAGAGATACAGCACTGAAACAGGCCCTTCGGCCCACCGAGTCTGTGCCGAACATCAACCACCCATTTATACTAATCCTACACTAATCCCATATTCCGACCAAACATCCCCACCTGTCCCTATATTTCCCTACCACCTACCTATACTAGTGACAATTTATAATGGCCAATTTACCTATCAACCTGCAAGTCTTTTGGCTTGTGGGAGGAAACCGGAGCACCCGGAGAAAACCCACGCAGACACAGGGAGAACTTGCAAACTCCACACAGGCAGTACCCGGAATCGAACCCGGGTCCCTGGAGCTGTGAGGCTGCAGTGCTAACCACTGCGCCACTGTGCCGCCTCACCATTGATGCCTCCAGAATCTGAAAATCTACCCATCTCAACCTTGAACATACTCAACGACTGAGCACCCACAACCTTCTGTGGTAGAAAATTCCAAAGATTCACAAACCTCTGAGTGAAGAAATTTCTCTCCATCTCTGTTTTAAATAATCGACCCCTTATCCAGAGCCTATGGCGTCTGGTTCTAGACTCTCCAACCAGGGGAAATTAGCAACTACCCCATTAAGCACCGCTCAGATGTTTCATTGAGGTCACCCCTCAATCTTCTAAACTCCAGAGAGTAAAGGCCAATTCTATTCAACATCCCATCATATGTAAGCCTTCTCATCCCAGGAATTAATTGAGTGAACCTTCACTGCACTGCACTGCCTCCAAGGTCAGCACATCCTTCTTAGATAAGGAGACTAAAACTGTGCAGAGTGTTCCAGGTATTGTCTCATCAAAGTCCCGTACAACTGTCGCAAGAATTACTTACTTTTGTGCTTCAACCTCTTTCAATAAAGGTCAACATGTCATTTACTTTCCTAATTGATGCTGTACATGTATCTAACTTTGTGTTTCTTGTACAAGAACACCCAAATCATAGAAACATAGAAAGTTTAAGGCACAGAAAGAGGCCATTTGGCTCATCGTGCCTGTGCCGGCTGAAAAACGATCCACCCATTGTAATCCCACCTTCCAGCATTTGGTCTATAGCCCTGCAGATTACACACTTGAGGTACATGTCCAGACTTCTTTTGAATGAGTTGAGGGTTTCTGCCTCAACTACCTTTTCAGACAGTGAGTTCCAGACCACCAACACTCTCTGGGTGAGAACATTTGTCCTTAACTCCCCTCTAATATTTCTACTAACCACTTTAAATCTATGCCACCTTGTCACCGACCTCTCTGCTAAGGTAAATAGACCCTTCAACTCCACTCTATCCAGGCCCCTCACAATTTTGCACATTTCAACCATATCTCTCCTCAATCTTCTCTGTTTCAAGGAGAACAACCCCAGCCTATCCAATCTTTCCTCATAGCTGCATGTTTCCAGTCCTGGCAACATTCTCATAAATCTCCTCTGTACCCTGTCGAGTGCAATTACATCCTTTCTGTTATGAGGTGACCAGAACTGCACACAGCACTCAAATTGTGGCCGAACCAATGAGTTATACAGTTCTAGTATAACCTCCCTGCTCTTGTATTCTATACCTTGGCTAAGAAAGGAAAGGATTCCATATGCCTTCTTAACCACCTTATCGACCTGTCCTGCTACCTTCAGGGATCTGTAAACATTCACTCCAGGTCCCTCACTTCCTCTACACTTCTCAGTATTTTCCCATTTATCGTGTATTCCTTTGCCTTGTTCGACCTCCCCAAATGCACCACTTCAAACTTCCCTGGGTTGAATTCTATTCGTCACTTTTTTGCCCATCTGGCCAGACCATCAATATCTTCCTGCAGCCTGCAACTATCTCCTCACAATCTAGCACATGGCCAATCTTTGTGTCATCTGCAAACTTCTTGATCATGCCCCCTACATTTATGTCTAAATTGTTAATATACACCACAAAAAGCTGGAGACCTAGTACTGAGCCCTACAGAACGCCACTGGAAACAACCCTCCAGTCGCAAAAGCACCCGCCAACAATTACCCTTTGTTTCCTGCCACTGAGCCAATTTTGTATCCACCTTGCTGCATTTCCCTGGATCACATGGGATTTTATTTTTTTAACTAGTATGCCATGTGGGACCTTGTCAAAATCCTTGCTAAAATCCATGTGGACCATATCAACTGCACTACTCTCATTTATCTTCCTTGTTACTTGTTCGAAATATTCGATCAAGTTGGTCAGACCAGATTTTCCCTTTGCAAATCCATGTTGATGATCCTTAATTAACCAATGATCCAATAATTTTCCCACTACTGAGGTTAGACTGCCTGGCCTGTAATTATTTGGTCTATCCCTCGCGCGCTTTTTAAACAGAGGTACAACATTAGCAGTTCTTCAATCCTCCAGCACCATACCTGTATCCAGATAAGAACAATACCAACAGCTTCCACCCCGACACATAGGTTACCTTTTTGGTCTTGTATGGACCCAACTCTCTCCTGAGTTACCGTCTTACTCTTAATGTACTGATAAAATATCTTTGGGTTCACCTTGATTTTGTTTGCCAATATTCTTTCATGCCCTCCCTTTGCTTTCCTAATTTTCTTTTTGATTTTAGCCCTCCACTTTCTATACTCCTCTCAGCTTTCTGTAGTATTGAGTTCTTGGTGTCGGACGTAAGCTTTCCTTTTCTGCCTTATCTTACCCTGTCGGCTCCTTGACATCCATGGGGCTCTAGATTTGGCTGTCTCACCCTTTTTCTTTGTGGGAACATGTTTACTCTGAACCTCTTGAATCTTCCCTTTGAATGCCTCCCACTGCTCTGACATTGATTTCCCTTCAAGTAGCTGTTTCCAGTCCACTTTCATTAAATCACTTCTCAGTTTAGTGAAATTGGCCTTGCCCCATTTGTTAACTCTGCCTTCTCTTCTATCACTGTCCTTATCCATAATTATGTTAAAACTGACTGAGTTATGATCACTACCACCAAAACGCTCTCCCACTGCCACTCCTTCCACCTGCCAATCTTCATTTCCTAAAACTAAGTCTAAAACTACACTCTGTCTTGTTGGACTTGCGACATACTGGTCAAAAAAGTTCTTCAATGCACCTCAAGAATTCTGCTCCCTCAATTCCTTTCCCACTGAAATGATCCCAGTTAATATTGGGGTAGTTCAAATCCCCTAATTTTACTGCCCTATTTTCAGTCATAGAGAGATACAGCATTGAAACATGCCCGTCAACCCACTGAGTCTGTGCCAACCAACAACCACCCATTTATGCTAATCCTACATTAATCCCATAAGGCCTACCACTTCCCCACAATTCTCCTACCACATACCTACAGGAGGGGCAATTAACAATGTCCGATTTATCTATTCACTTGCAAGTCTTTGGCTGTGGGAGGAAACCAGAGTACCTGACAGAAACCCACACGGTCACAAGGAGAACTTGCAAACGCCGCACAGGCAGTACCCAGAATCAAACCCAGGTCGCTGGAGTTGTGGTGCTAACCACTGCGCCACCCACTTCTGTCCCCAGTTGCCTGTTTGGGTGTCTATAGTACTCTCCCAGCAGTGTGATTGCCCCTTTTTTGTTCCTTAGCTCAATGCATGTGCTTCATTTGATGAACTTTCCAACAAATCATCCGCCTCACAGTTATAATAGTTTCCTTGATCAAAATTGCCACTCCCTTGCCCAGCAAGAATCTATCTACTTCTGCATGAAAAATATTCAATGTCCCCGCCTCCACCACCTTCTGAGGTAGAGAGTTCCAAAGTTGCACAACCCTCTGAGAGAAAATATTTCTCCTCATCTCTGTCCTAAAAGGACATCCCTAATTTTAAAACAGTGCCCCCGAGTTCTGGATTCATCCACAGGAGGAAACATCCTTTCCACAACCACCTTGTTAAGACCGTTCAGGATCTTATAAACTTCAATCAAGTCTCCCCTCACTTTTCTGAACTGCAGTGAACACAAACCCAGTCTGTCCAACCTTTCCTCATAAGACAACCCACTCATTCCAGGGTATCAATCTAGGAAACCTTCTTTGAATTGCCTCCAATGCATTCACATCCTTCCTTAAATAAGGAGACCAAAACTGCACACAGTATTCAAGATGTGATCTCAACAATGCCCTGTATAACTGAAACATAACATCCTTACTTTTATTTGCATTTCCTCTCATAATAAAGGATAGTATTTCATTATCCTTCTTTATTATCTGCTGTACCTACATATTATCTTTTTGTGACTCCTGCACTAGAATACTGAGCGGCTCAGTGGTTAGCACCGCAGCCTCGCAGCTCCAGTTCCGGGTACTGCCTTTGTGGAGTTTGCAAGTTCTCCGTGTGTCTGTGTGGATTTTCACCAGGTTTTCTCCCACAGCTAACGACTTGCAGGTTGATAGTTAAATTGGCCATTATCAATTTCCCCTAGTATAAATAGGTGGTAGGGGAATATAGGGACAGGAGGGGGTGTGGCAGGAATATGGGATTAGTGTCGGATTAGTATAAATGGGAGTTTGATGGTCGGCACAGACTCGGTGGGCTGAAGGAGCTGTTTCAGTGCTGTATCTCTAAATATAAATCCCTCTGCTTCTTGGAATTCTACAGTTGTTCTCCATTTAAGTAATACTCTGCTTTTTTTATTCTTCCTGCCGAAGTGAACAACTTCATATTTTTTCCATTATACTCCATCTGCCAGATTTTTGCCCACTCACACAACCTATCTATATTGGTCTTCAAGCTCCTTGTGTCCTCTTCACAACATAATTTCCTACCTATCTTTGTGTCATCTGCAAATTTAGCTACCGTGCCATCTCTCCCCTCATCTAAGTCATTGATATAAATTGTAAAAAGTTCAGGCTCCAGCACAAACCCCTGCGGGGCTCCACTCATCACATCCTGCCAATCAGAAAAGGACCCATTTATGTACACTCTCTGTTTTCTGCCAGCCAACCAATCTTCTATCCATGCTAATATGTTACCCCCTACACCATGAGCTAAAGGCCGGCTACCAGACACTAACCCGAAAAGACCCGATGACATGTGTCGGGTTCAGGATGGGTCGGATTACACTTCCGGGTCTGACATTCGGGCTCGGGTCAGGCTGGGTCGAACACGCTGTCTCACAACCTCAGGTAAGTGACTCCAATGTTAGTGTAATTTTTGGACTAGAAAGGTGGTTTTGTTACAGTTATTTTAAACTTGTGCAGATCAGCAACAAAGTGAAAACTGGAAGGTAAGCTAACTGATAGTCAGGTCGGTTCGGCTGGGACGAGCAAAAAAATGGAAGGAGTCAGGCCGGGTTGGGCTCAGGGTCAGATGTGCTTCTGTCGGGCTCAGGTCGGGATTCGTTTGCAGACCCGACCCGGCCTTTACAATGAGCTCCTTCATTGCGCAATAACATTTTATGTGGCACCTTGTCAAATACAATCCAAGTACAGTACGTCAGAGAGTTCCCCTTTATCCACAGCACGTATCACTCCTTCAAAGAACTTCAACTGCTGCACAAGTGCCTTACCTCCGGCACTGGGCAGGCGATGCAGTCTTCAGAACACCTGGCTACGGCTGCAGTGAACAGTTTCTATCTCCCCAAACTACAACATTGCTTTTTCCTCCCCCCAACTTGGATGGCCACCTGTACCATAATGCCTTGCTCAGTTTGCCCAGTCTTTGTTCCTGACGACTGATGCCAGCCTAACTGGTCGGTAGTTCCCTGTTTTCTCTCTCTTTTCTTTTTTAATAGCATTGTAACATTTGCTAATTCCCAATCTGCTGGCACTGTTCTGGAATCTCGGGAATTTTGGAAGATCACAACCAATACATCCAATATCCCTGCAGCCACATCTTCTAGAAGCCTAGGATATAGACCATTAGGTCGATGGGATTTGTCAGCTTTCAGTCCCATTAGTTTCTCTTTTACCTATTCTCTGCTGATATTAATTACTTTCAGTCACTCACTCAGTTTAACTCCTTAGTTCCCCACAATTTTTGGTATTTTTTGAGTCTTCTACTGTGAAGACAGATATGAAATATTAGTTTAACATCTTTGTCATTTCCTTCTTCCCTCTGATAATTTCTCCTGTCTCAGCTTCGAAGGGACAACATTTACTTTTGCTGCTCTGTTCCTTTTCACATACTTGACGAAACTCTTACAAAATGTTTATATATTTCTGGCAGGTTTACTATCATTTTACGGTTTCTCTTTTCATCATTTTATCATCTTTTGCTGGTTTCTAAAACTCTCCCGATCCTCAGTCATGCTACTATTCTTCACATGAAAAGCCTCTTCTTTTAATCTTAACCTATTTGGTAAACCACAGGTGGATCACTTTTCCCATGGACTTTGTGATTCTCAATGCAATATTTCCATGAAGAATTTTGAATTATTTCTTTGCCACTGTTTATCTACCTCCATACCATTTTTCTGTCCCTTTAAGTGATCCACTCTTCATGTGAATATATTACCCCGACAAAGTGGGAGTGTTAAAGTCTCATACCCAAACAGTACCTGATTTAAGGACACCGATGTATTGAACAGGCAACGAGGGGCTCCAATTCAAACAGGTGTCAAGCCTCTTACATTTAGAATGTATTGACCTTATGCCTGTTATAAACTCCCTTTCAGAAACTGGTTGAGATTGAGTGAAGCGAGGAGAAGGAGGAGTGCTTCCCCACTTAACAGTCTTTGCGATTGCCCCACCAACATCCTCTCTATGACTGCATGAACTCCTTCCCTCTCCTGAGGTTTAGCTTTGTTCTGCTGTGAGAGAGGGAAGTGACCCAATGTTCTTTTCTGTAAATTGCACAAGCTGGCAGCAGAGACCAAGCAAGTGATGGTAGCTCATGTTTAAATTGTTAATGAAGCCCAAAGACTAACTTTAATCCAGTCTTGAGCTTTATGGTTGGGACATGGTTGCACGGCAGGTTATGGACCCATAGATGGGCCTGAAATAATTTCCAGTGTTGGAAACACGACAGAAAGCACAGTCAGCTACAAAATATGCTTACATTGTACTGGATAACATTTGTGGGCTCAGGGCAGTCAATGTTTTCACATAAATCGTTCACCTCGTCTGCTGCATTTCCAGTGATTTGATGCTAGAGGAGGGCAGAGACAGTTAAGCAGAGTAGCAGCATCTTGGTGTCCGTTTCAGTCACTGTTTAATTCACTGAATAATTCTCGACAACAACTTCACCAGGATCTGCAGTTTCAGCAGCAAACTCAAATCTTTTTACACTGTTTTATGAGGATGATTTTGAATACAGCTCAGCTGCAGGCAGGAACAATATGTGTTAAAATTCTGTACTGCATTAACTATGGAAATGTTACTCTGTTCCACCCCTGTGATGGATGTAGAAATCATTCACTCTCTGAGTACCAATTCCAGGGAAGTCTGAACACCCAGGGCAGTCATTTTGAAATGATTCTGGCTCACGCACATACAGTTGCCAGTCCTCCCTCTTTGGGAGCCTACAGGAATGAAAGATTGCTCTCCTGGTCACCAGTATTAGCAACCCAGCAGAAAACCACTTCACATTTCGGTTTTGTACCCACACACTTTCATTTCTCAGCTTTCCTCCAGCGTTGCCTGCAGTAAGTGGGAATGCAGTGGCCATGCTGCACTCCAACCATGGGACAGAGCGCCACTTCCTCACTGAGTAGGTGAGGCTGGAGGATGTTCTTGCTGCCCAATGGCTTGCGCATTTCACACTGTTCCTATCTGTCATTTCCCCTCCTCTTCTGGGATTACGGAGACTCACTGGGATAAAGTAGCTTTGGCAACAACACACACTGGTGTACAGTTCCCTTGGCACTGACTCTCACTGGGGTACAGTTCCCTTGGTACTAACTCTCACTGGGGTACAGTTCCCTTGGTGCTAACTCTCACTGGGGTACCGTTCCCGGGGCACTGACTCTCACTGGGGTACAGTTCCATTGGCACTATTTCTCACTGGAGTACAGCTCGCATGCCACTGACTCACAATGGGGTTAAGTTCCCTTGGCACTGAGTCTCACTGGGGTACAGTTCCCTTGGCACTCACACTCAGTGCAGTACAGTTCCCTTTGCCCTGACTCTCAGTGGCGTACAGTTCCCTTCGCGCTGACACTCACTGGGGTACAGTTCACATGTCACTGACACTCACTGGGGTACAGTTCCTTGCAAATAATTCACTGGGGTACAGTTCCCTTTCACTGACTCTCACTGAGGTACATTTGCCCGGCACTGACTCTCACTGAGGTACAGTTCCCTGGGCACTGACTCTCACCGGGTTCATTTCCCTTGGCACTGACTCTTACTGGGGTAGAGTTCCCTTGCTATTGACTCTCACTGGGGTACAGTTAGCTTGGCACTGATACTCACTGGCGCTCAGTTTCCCTGGCAATGTCACTCACTTGGGGACAACTCCCTTGGTACTGACTCTCACTGGGGTATAATTTGTTTGGCAATGACTCCCACTAGGGTCCTGTTCACTTGTCGCTGATACTCACTGGGCTAACGTTTACTTACACTGAATCTCAATGGAGTAGAGCTCCCTTGGCACTGACTCGCACTGGAGTAGTTCTCTTGGCACCAAATGTCACTGTGGTAAAGCTTACATGTCACTGACTCTCACTGGGGTGCAGTTCCCTTGGCACTGACTCTCACTGGAGTACAGTTCACCGACACTGACTCTCACTGGGGTACTGTTTCACTGGCACTGACTCGCAATGGTGTAAAGATCCCCTGGCACTGACACTCATTGGGCTACAGTTTGCTTAGCACTGAATCTCACTGGGGTACAGTTCCCTTGGCACTGACTCTCACTGGGTACAGTTCCATTGGCATTGACTCTCACTGGGGAACAGTTCCCTTGTCACTGACTCTCTCTGAGGTACAGTTCCCCTGGCACTGACTCTCACTGGGGTACAGTTCCTTTGGCACTGACTCACACAGGGGTGTGGCTTCCTTGGTATTGACTCTCACTGGGGTACAGTTCCATTGTCATTTACTCTCACTCGGTTGCAATTACCTTGGTACTGACCACCGCTGGGGTACATTTCCCTCGTACTGACTCTCACTGGGGTACAGTTCCCTTGGCACTGACTCTCACTGGGGTACAGTTCCTCTGGCACTGACTCTCACTGGTGTCTAGTTCCCTTGTCACTGACTCTCACTGGGGTACAGTTCCCTCGTATTGACTCTCACTGGGGTCCAGTTCCTTTGTCACTGACTCTCACTGGTGTCTAGTTCCCTTGTCACTGACTCTCTCTGGGGTACATTTCCCCTGGCACTGACTCTAACTGGGGTACAGTTCCCTTGGCACTGACACTCACTTGGGTAAAGTTCCCTTGTCACTGACTCTTACTGGGGTATGGTCCCCTTGTCACTGACTCTCACTGAGGTGCAGTTCCCTTGTCATTTACTCTCACTGGGGTGCAATTACCACTGATCTACTAATATCCATTATAAGCCCACCGACTCCAACAGCTACCTCGACTACACTTCTTCACACCCTACCTCCTGAAAGGACTCCATTCCATTCTCCCAGTTTCTCCGTCTCCGACGCATCTGCTCTGATGATGCTACCTTCCATGACGGTGCTTCTGATGTGATCTCCTTTATCCTCAACTGAGGATTCCCCCCCTCTGTGATTGACAGGACCCTCAACCGTGTCCGTACCATTCCCCGCACCTCTACCCTCACCCCTTCCCCTCCCTCCCAGAACCGTGACGGGGTTCCCCTTGTCCTCACTTTTCATCCCACCAGCCTCCATATCCAAAGGATCATCCTCTGCCATTTCCGCCACCTCCAACGTGATGCCACTTCCAAACACATCTTCCTCTCCCTTCCCCAATCAGCATTCTGAAGGGATCGTTCCCTTCGCGACACCCTAGTCCACTCCTCCATTACCCCCACCACCTCGTCCCCGTCCCATGGTACCTTCCCCTGCAATCGCAGGAGGTGTAATACCTGCCCATTTACCTCCTCTCTCCTCACTATCCCAGGCCCCAAACACTCCTTTCAGGTGAAGCAGCGATTTACTTGTACTTCTTTCAATGTAGTATACTGTATCTGCTGCTCACAATGTGGTCTCCTCTACATTGGGGAGACCAAGCGGAGACTGGGTGACCGCTTTGCGGAACACCTCCGCTCAGTCCGCAAGCAGGACCCTGAGCTTCCGATTGCTTGCCATTTCAACACTCCCCCCTGCTCTCATGCTCACATCTCTGTCCTAGGATTGCTGCAGTGTTCCAGTGAACATCATCGCAAGCTCGAGGAACAGCATCTCATCTACTGATTAGGCACAATACAGCCTGCCGGACTGAACATTGAGTTCAATAATTTCAGAGCATGACAGCCCCCATTTTACTTTCATTTTTAGTTATTTTTTCTTTTTGCTATTTTTCTACTTTTTTACATTTTTTACAATTTTTTTTTGCATTTATTTCATTTCATCTTAGTGTGTTCAGTTTGCTTACCCACTTTTTTTTTTCAGGTTTGCACTTGCTGCTGTTCAATATTCAGTCCGTTAACACCTAATCTGTACTAACGCTTTGTCTCACAACACACCATTAACACATTGTTTGCCTTTGCTCCATGACCTTTTGGTCAGCTATGTGGCCTTGTCCAATCTACACCTTCTCCTTTGTTATCTCTTGCCCCACCCCCACCTCACTTGCTTATAACCTGTGATATTTCTAATATTTGTCAGTTCCGAAGAAGGGTCACTGACCCGAAACGTTAACTCTGCTTCTCTTTGCACAGATGCTGCCAGACCTGCTGAGTGGTTCCAGCATTTCTTGTTTTTATTGCCACTGGGGTACAGTTCCCTTGTACTGACTCGCACTGGAGTACAGTTCCCTTGTCATTTACTCTCACGCGGGTGCAATTGCCTTGGTACTGACTCTCACTGGTGTACCCTTCATTTGGCACTGACTCTCACTGGGATACAATTCCATTGGCACTAATTCTCATTGGAGTACAGCTCGCATGTCACTGACTGGCAATGTTGTATAGATTCCCCGGCACTGACTATCATTGAGCTGCAGTTCGCTAACCACTGGATCTCACTGACGTACAGTTCCATTGGCACTGACTCTCACTGGGGTTCAGTTCCCTTGGCACTGACACTCACTGGGGTACACTTCATTTGGCACTGATCCTCACCAGGGTACGGTTCGCATGTCACTGACACTCACTGCGGTACAGTTCCTTGTCAATAACTCACTGGGGTAAAGTTCCCTTGGCACTGACACTCTTTGGGGTAAGGTTCCCTTGGCACTGACTCTAACTGGGGTACAGATCCCTTGTCACTGACTCACTGGGGTACAGTTTCCTGGACACTGAATCTCACAGGGGTATGGTTTCCTTGGCAGTGACTCTCACTGGGGTACAGTTCCATTGGCACTAATTCTCACTGGAGTACAGCTCGCATGTCACTGAATGGCAATGTTGTATCGATCTCCTGGCACTGACTCTCATTGGGCTACTGTACGCTTAGTACTGAATCTCACTGGGGTACAGATCCCTCGGCACTGACTCACACTGGGGTACAGATCTCTTGTCCCTGACTCTCACTGAGTCTGACAGTGGTACAGATCCCCGGCACTGACACTCACTGGAGTACACTTACCCGGTACTGACTCTCAATGGGATACATTTCCTTTGGCACTGACTCTCACTGGTTGACAGTTACCTTGGCACTGGGTCTACCTGGGGTACCGTTCCCTTGGTACTGACTCACACTGGAATACAGTTCCCTTGGCAGGGCCTCTGACTGGGGTACAGATTCCCGGCACTGTCTCTCATTGGAGAACACTCCTCCGGCACTGACTCGCACTGGGGTACAGTACCCTGGCACTGACTCTCACTGGGATGCAGTTCCTTTGGCACTGACTCTCACTGGGGTACAGTTCCCATGTACTGACTCTCACTGGGGTACAGTTCCCGGCACTGACTCTCACTGGTGTACAGTTCCCTTGGCACTGACCCTCACTGGGGTACGGTTCGCATGTGACTGACTTACTGGGGTACAGTTCCTTGCCAATAACACACTTGGGTAAAGTTTCCTTGTCACTGACTCAATGGGGTACAGTTCTCTGGGTACTGAATCTCACTGGGGTATGGTTCCCTTGGCACTGACTCTCATTGGGGTACAGTTCCACGGCACTGGCCCTCACTGGGATACAGTTCCCTGGCAATGTCTCTCACTGGGGTTCAGTTGCCTAGGTACTGACACTGGCGTACAGTTCCCTTGGCACTGATTCACATTGGGGTAGAGTTCCATTGGCACTGACACACACTGGGGAACAGTTTGTTTATTAGGCACTGACACTCACTTGAGTATAGTTCCCTTGGCACTAACTTTCAATGTAGCACGTTTCCCTTGGTACATTTCGCTTGGTAGTGACTGTCACGGAGGTACAATTTGTTTGGCGCCGACTCCCACTGAGTTACAGTTCCTTTGGCACTGACTCTCACTGGGGTACATTTCCCTTGGCACTGACTTTCACTGGGGTACAGTTCTCTGGCACTGACTTTCACTGGGGTACAGTGTCCTAGGCACTGACTCTCACTGGGGTACAGTTCTCTGGCACTGACTCTCACTGGGGTACAATGTCCGAGGCACTGACTCTCACTGGGGTACAGTTCTCTGGCACTGACTCTCACTGGGGTACAATGTCCGAGGCACTGACTCTCACTGGGGTACAGTTCTCTGGCACTGACTTTCACTGGGGTACAGTGTCTTAGGCACTGACTCTCACTGGGGTACAGTTCTCTGGCACTGACTCTCACTGGGGTACAATGTCCGAGGCACTGACTCTCACTGGGGTACAATGTCCTCGGCACTGACTCTCACTGGGGTACAGTTCTCTGGCACTGACTCTCACTGGGGTACAATGTCCGAGGCACTGACTCTCACTGGGGTACAATGTCCTAGGCACTGACTCTCACTGGGGTACAGTTCTCTGGCACTGACTCTCACTGACATACTGTCTGAAACTCACCATCCCAATACTCAGGGCTATGGATATTTCAATTCTCTCCATGGCCTCCTGCTTTGCATTTGTCAAATTACAATCTGCAGTGGACCAGAATCTTTTCCCTTTTATTTTGCACTCTTCTCCTTCAAGGTAGATCTATTAATGTGTATAGACCTGGTGGAAATGGAGGTGGTGTCGCACTCTGAATAAAGGGTAAGATCAGTTTGGATGGAGCTAAGAGACAGTAAGGGGCAGCAGACATTGGTGGGAATTGTTTATAGGCCACCAAACAATAATTGTTATGCTGGGCACAGTATAAATCAGGAAATTAGAGGTGCAAAGGAGCCTGAGGTGGTATGACGAGTATTTTTTTGATGCGTGCGAGTATTTTGTTTTGGAATGCATTGTCTCAAAGATTGTGGAAACAGATTCAAAAGGGAATTGGATAAATATTTGAAGGGGAGAAAATTGCAGTGCTCCAGGGAAAATGCAGAGCAGTGGGACTAATTTGACAGTTCTACTGAAGAGCTGGAACAGTAGTGGTAATGTGGGGTATGGTATTAATCAGGAGATTAGAGAAGCATGTAGCATGAGTAACAGAGTAATCATGGGTGACTTCAATCTGCATATAGATTGGGTAAACCTGGGCAGTAATGCTGTTGAGGACGAGTTTCTGGGATGTGTTCGGGATGGTTTTCTAGAGCTTAGGCAATGGTTAGTCTTTAAAGAAATATTAAATACTTTACAGCAACTATACATTCCTTCAAGGCCCAAAGCCCGCAAAAGTAAAGGCAGGTCAATCGTTGATAACAAAGGAAGTTAAGGATTGTATATGATTCAAAGAAAAGGCCTATAAAGTTGTCAGAAATAGTAGTATATCTGAGGTTTGGGAACATTTTAGAATACAGCAAAGGAAAATGAAGAAACTGATAAAGAAAGGGAGAATGGAATCTGAATGTAAGCTAGCAAACACATATAAAAACGGGCTGTAAAAGCTTCTACAGGTACATAAAAAGGAAAAGTTTGGCTAAGACAAATGTGGATCCATCACAGGCAGAGTCAGGAAAATTTATAATGGAGAATAGAGAAACGGCAGAGAAGCTAAATAATTACTTTGTGTCTGTCATCACTGAGGAAGATAAAGAAATCTCCCAGAATTAATGCTCCAAGGGATTAGGGAGAATGAAGAATTGAAGGAAATCGGTATTAGCAAGAAGGTTGTGTTGGAGAAATAAATGGGGCTGAAGGCTGGTCATTCTACATGCCAGAGTGAAAGAGGTAGCTATGGAGATAATGGATACATTGGTGATCATCTTCCAAAATGCTATAGATTCTGGAGTGGTTCCTGCAGATTGGAAGGTCGCAAATGTCACCCCACTATTTAAGAAGGGAGGGAGAGAGAAAACATGGAACTACAGACCTGTTAGCCTTACATCAGTCATTGGGAAAATGCGAGAATCTATCTTAAAGGATGTGATAAATGGACACTTGGATAATAATGATCTGATTGGGCATAGTCAACATGGATTTATGAATGGGAAATCATATTTGACGAACCTGTTGAGTTTTTTGAGGATGTTAGGAACAGAATTGATAAAGGGAAGTTGGTGGACGTAGTTTACTTGGATTACCAGAAGGCTTTTGCTAAAGTCCCCTACAGAAGGTTGGTTAGCAAAATTAAAGCACATGGCATGTATTAAGGGTTGGTTAACAGGCAGAAAGCAGAGAGGATGAATAAACAGGTCATTCTCACATTGGCAGGCTGTGACGAGTTGGGTACCACAGGGATCAGTGCTTGTGCCCCAGCTGTTCACAATATACATCAATAACTTGGATGTGGGGACCAAATGTACTATTTCCAAGTTTGCGGATGACACAAAGCTAGGTGGGAATGTGTGTTGTGAGAAAGATGCAAAGCAGCTTCGAGGGGATTTGGACAGACTTAGTGAGTGGGTAAGAATGTGGCAGATGGAATATAATGTGGAAAAATGTGAGGTTATCCACTTTGGTAGGAGGAATAGATGTGCAGAGTATTTCTTCAATGGTAAGAGATTAGAAAGGGTAGATGTACAAAGGGACCTGGGTGTCCTTGTCAATAAGTCACTGAAAACTAACATGCAGGTGCAGCCAGCAATTAGGAAGGCTAATGGCCTTTATTGCAAGAGGATTTGAGTACAGGAGTAGTGAAGTCTGACAAGGGCAGGACATATACAGTGAATGGCAGGGCCCTGGGGAGTGTTGTTGAGCAGAAAGACCTTGGGCTGCAAGTATATAGTTCTCTGAAAGTGGAACACAGGTAGACAGGGTGGTGAAGAAGGCGTATGACATGCTTGCCTTCATCGGCCGATGAAGAATTGGGATGTCATGTTACAGTTGTGCATAACATTGATTCGACCGCATTTGGAGAACAGTGTGCAGTTCTGGTCGCCGCACTACAGGAGAGATGTGATTAAGCTAGAGAGGGTGCAGAAAAGATTCACATGGACGATGCCTGGTTTGGAGGGCTTGAGTTATAAAGAGAGAGTGGGTAGGCTGGGTCTGTTTTCCCTGGAGCGAAGGAGGCTGAGAGGGGACATGATGGAGGAATATAAAATTATGAGAGGCACAGATTGGGTCGATAGCCAGAGTCTGTTTCCCATGGTAGGGGTGACTAAAACTAGAGAGCATAGATTTAAGGTGAGAGGGAGAAGGTTTAAAGGGGATCAAAGGAGTAAATTTTTCACACAAAGAATAGTGGGTATCTGGAATGAGCTGTCTGAGGAGGTGGTGGAGGCAGGAACAGTAGCAACATTTAAGAGGCATCTGGACAGGTACTTGAATGAGCAAGGCATAGAGGGATATGGAATTAATGCAGGCAGGTGAGATTAGTATAGATAGGCATTATGGTCGGCATGGACGCGATGGGCCGAAGGGCCTGTTTCTATGCTGTATGACTCTATGACTGTATGAAGTCTTGCTTCAATTGTATAGAACCTCGGTGAGACCCCATCTGGAGTACTGTGTGCAGTTTTGGTCTCTTTGCCTTAGGAAGGATATTATTGCCAGAGAGGGAGTTCAACTAAGATTCAACAGACTTGTTCCCGGGATTGCGGGACTGCCGTATGAAGAGAAATTGGGGAATCTGGGCCTGTATTCTCCAGCCTTTTGAAGAATGAGAGGTGATCTCATTGAAATCTACAAAATACTTAAAGGGATAGACAAGGTGGATGCAGCTAAGATGTTTCCCCTGGTTGGGGAGTCTAGAACCAGGGGACACAATTTCAAAATAAGAGAAAATCATGCAGGACAAAGATGAGGAAAATGTCTTTACACAGAGGGTTGTGAATCTTTGGAATTTTCTACCCCAGAGGGGTAACTGTGGAAGCTCTGTAATTGAGTATATTTAAAGCAGAGATTTCTAGAGTACATTATCAAAGATTTTATAGCAGAGCACTTGGAGAACAGTGGTACAATCAAATAGAGTCAGCATGGATCTACGAAAGGGAAATCATGCTTTACAAATCTATCAGAATTCTTCATGATGTAAGTAGTAGAGTTGATGAGGGGGAGCCAGTGGATGTGGTTTATTTGGACTTTCAGAAGGCTTTCGATAAATTCCCACATAAGAGATTAGCATGTCAAATTCAAGTGCATGGGATCGGGGTAGTGAATTGCAATGGATAGAAAATTGTTTGGCAGACAGGAAACAAAGAGTAGGGATAAATAGGTCTTTCTCCAAATGGCAGGCAGTGACAAGTTGCGTACCGCAGGGATCGGTGCTAAGACCCCAGCTATTCGCTATATATTTTAATAATTTAGATGAGGGAACTAAATGTAATATCTCCAAATTTGCAGATGACACTAAACTGGATGGGAGGGTGAGTTGTGAGGAGGATGCAGAGAGGCTTCAGGGCAAGTTTTGATTTGGACAAGTTGAGTGAGTGGGCAAATGCATGGCAGATGCAGTATTATGTGGATAAATGTGAGGTTATCCACTTTGGTAGCAAAAACAGGAAGGCAGATTATTATCTGAATGGCTGGAAACTGAGAGAGGGGAATATGCAACGAGACCTGGGTGTTCTCGTACACCAGTCGCTGAAGGTGAGCATGCAGCTGCAACAGGCGGTAAAAAAAGCAAATGGTATGTTTGCCTTCATAGCGAGAGGATTGGAGTACAGGAGCAGGGATGTCATGCTGCAATTATACAGGGCCTTGGTGAGGCCACACCTGGAATATTGTGTGCAGTTTTGGTCTCTTTATCTGAGGAAGGATGTTCTTGCTATAGAGGGAATGCAGCGAAGGTTTACCAGACTGATTCCTGGGATGGCGGGACTGACGTATGAGGAGACAGCGAGTCGGTTAGGATTATATTCGCTGGAGTTCAGAAGAGTGAGGGGGGATCTCATGGAAAACTATAAAATTCTAACAGGACTTGACTGGGTAGATGCAGGAAGGATGTTCCCGATCGTGGGGGAGTCCAGAAACAGGGGTCATAGTCCAAGGATACGGGATAAACATTTCAGGATTGAGATGAGGAGAAATTTATTCACACTGAGAGTGGTGAGCCTGTGGAGTTTGCTACCACTGAAAACAGTTGAGGTCAAAACATTGTATGTTTTCAAGAAGGAGTTAGATATAGCTCTTGGGTCTAAAGGGATCAAAGGGTATGGGGCGAAAGCAGGAACAGGTTACTGAGTTGGGTGATCAGCCATGATCACAATGAATGGTGCAGCAAGCTTAAAGGGCCGAATGGCCTACTCCTGCTCCTATTTTCTATGTTTCTATAGCTAAGTCATAAATATTGCAGAAATTATAAGTGCCTGGGAAACTCTCTTCAAATTGTATGTCCCCACTTAAGCAGATACAGAGAGGGGCTTCTTGCAGTTGTATACAGCATGCTACTTGGGACGATTTATTAACTTTTATAAATTTATTAAAGAACTAAACATGCAATACACTTTAAGTGACCAAGTCGACTACAATATAAAAGATTACTACAAGATGTAAAACCTAATCTTATTTCCAAAATAGAATCCATGAGTTTGACAATGTTACTGCAAAATATCTTAGAATATCCATCAAAATCCACAGTGCACTGTTCGCCTAAATTCCCTGATTCGGCCTCCTGCTTCACAAGAGAAAGCATTCTCAGTTAAGAATAGAGTTCTCTTGTCACACAGTCAGCTGCTTTTACCATTGGTTGAGTCGCATTGTTGAGGAATTCAATACTTCTGATTTTTCAATTTGAAAACTTTCACTTTTATACTGTTTGTAATCGATTAGCTCATCCTTTGCAAATGTGGGTTTACCTTTGTGTAAATGTTCCTTCCTCTTTCATTAACCATATATGGTTGTATCATTCCCAATTATCCCAGAATTCAGAAAGACATTGACACACCAAGATCTTCAGCTGCACCAGTCTGTTACACTCCTCATAGACCAGCAAGGGACCGTTGCCCTATTCCACATGGTCATCTGGGTGGCTGCTCCTCTAACACCACTACTGCAGTCGTTACCCACCGTAATATGGTAATGAATCCATAACACCCAACATGTTGTTTGACCAGAGACAGTATCGCAGCTGAACCCAATCCTGTCCTTGCCCAACACCCACATACGTACATTTTCACAGAGAGCTCACTGGATAATCTCCTCAGCAGGAACAGTGTTGATTTTTATCACTTTCCAAACGAGGGATGTTAGACAACCTGTTGTGTCCCTTCTGCCATCTGACTGAGATTGGATAACTCAGCACAGACTGCAGATTGAACTGGGGGGTGTGGGGGGGGTGAAATTCGACCTGGGAGGGAGATCGATTTTTTTTCCTTTGATTATGATGGAGTGGGGCAGGGTGTAAAATGGGCATTCTCACCCGATTTGTGTTGCCGCCCAAAAGAAATTTCACCCCATTGGCTCCTTTCTGGTCTCTATGGTTCAGTTCCACAACACAGGCCAACTCACCAACTGAGACAGGAGTAGATTTCAGAGACCTATTTTAAACAAGGGAAGGAATTTTGACATTAGTGGATGATATAAAAAGGGCAAGATCCAATCAGTCACCCGTTATACATCTCTCCCACGATTTACTTTTCTAGCAGGGCTTATCTGATAGCCAATCTCGGTGGTGAGCTCAAGAAATGACGATTCAGCCAATCGGGCCACACGCCCAAGAGCCGCTGCGATTAAAGGACAGCCAGTCCTGCCGGCTCATTTAAATTTTAAAAAATCCCCCCCCAAAATTTATTAAATATATTTCTAATGCCTCTTTCCTCCCCCCAATAACAATTAACTTAACTATTTGCCCTTTCCCCCCACTCCAAAACACTTACCTTTCAAATCGGACCTTCCCCATCCCCCAGACCTCCGCCTCCCTCCCCACCAGTGTCACACCACATTTCCCCAGACGGGAATTGCAAGTGTGGGATTGCCGGCCGCCACGGGGTCATTTAATGTTGGGATTGTATCAATTCTCTCCTTTAATGGACAAACAGGAATGCATTGAATAGTTAAATGAAAGAACATTTTTGGAATGGGAGGTAGATTTTACTATAATTTCTTAAAGCAGGGATTCTGTAAAATATGATTCAAATGTTCCACAAGACACAGAATCAAACATGATCATCAAACTAGCTCGGGCAAAATGTCTTTCTGTCTCTTAGTGACAAAAGTAAAATGATCTGGCACAGACATGGCAGCAAACAGTGGCCTCCTGACTATACTTTAGAAATCATTAACTCCCTGAGTGTCGGCTCCAGGAAATACTGAACACCCGGGGTAGCGATGTTTTAGATTATTCCAGCTCTCAAACTGCAAGGCCTGATAAATTCCTTAGTAATACAGAAATAATATTGATGAAGTGTCAGGAATGGCTTGTTCTCTATGTTACAATTCAACATCAGTCCTAAATCTCTTTCCTTATTCTCAGTGTAAAAGGCAGCTGCACACGAGTCAGGTTTAAAACGACCTGATAGTGCACCTCGTAGTACAGTATCTTTCATGTGAGGACTAAAATCAAGTCATTCCCTGGTTCCGGTGTGCTGGCTGGGTAACCGATCTCTGTTCCCCTTACCAGTGGGACTGTTGGCAGAGGGACAGGTGGGGATGTTTGGTAGGAATATGGGATTAGTGTAGGATTAGTATAAATGGGTGGTTGATGTTCGGCACAGACTCGGTGGGCCGAAGGGCCTGTTTCAGTGCTGTATCTCTAATCTAATCTGATCTAATCTTTCTTTCCTGGGCAACAAGTTCTGTGAAATTTACTGTGTTGGGAGGTCTCAGAGTTACACAGGAGATCATACTCCTGCACCAACCCACACCTCCCCCGGATTCCTGCCATTGCTTTATAAATGCAATCAACACTCCTTTGGTGCAGGCCCTCAATGATCCCCACACACATAAATGCCCTGTTCCTCCTTCCACCACTTGTTCCAGCACACCTCCACACCCCCTTTTTGCCTGGTGATTGTCCGGTATGTTTCCTTCCCCAATCGGTCCCAGTCCGTAGTCTGGTTCCCTTTTACTGGGTCCAACTTTCTCAACCACCATCAAAGTCCCAGGGGAATGTTCCCCTCACATCTGAGACAGACGTTCTTTCCTTCAGTCACCCTAACCCTCGTAGCAGTAACCTTTATTTTTACACATGGCACAAAGCTTCCCGGAAGGTGTCGCCAGAATGGTTCATGTACCTGGTCGAATTCAACCCTACCCACCTTGGCCACCTTCCCTTGTGGAAATAGGCCCTCCGTCCATCCGTCACCCCTGTACCCTCCTTTAGTCACAGTGGGTCCGTGTCCTCCAGTTCACCCGTACACAATGGCTGCTTCGGTGTCTTCCCTTCTCGCCCTTCCGGTCTGTACGGCCATCAAAAATACGAATTCCCATAGGGAGGTCTGAATCCTTCATTCTTCTGATGTTTCCCTGCTTGAAAACAGAACAGACAGAACATATAATCCTCTGGGAAAGGTTTGATCCTCCACAGGTCCAACTGGTTATTTACAAAACATGGAAAAACTATCTACACAACTCCACCGCCTTACTCGAGGCACCCATGGCTAGATGGTATCCAGCCGGGGCCTCTTACAGTTCAGCACTGGCTCGTCGGGAGGCGACCACGGCACTCTTGGCCTTGGGGTCCTGTTGCTCCTCCTTACAGCCCCAGATACTGGGTCCTCGTCCTCGTCCCAGATGAACAGTGACAGGACCGTCTCCACCAAACTGATGACTGGGCCTGGGCTCCTTTTGACCTTTACCTTCCCTTCCTCAGGAGTAAACAGTTTACACTGGTTGATTTGAAACCATTTTGTCCTCCTGGGAAGCTTCACTGCATAGGCCACAGGGCTCGCCTTGTATGGCCCCATGTACAGTGGTTTGAACACCACTACGTGGGTGTAATTCCACACCATCACCATGTCTCCTATCTTCCATTCCTGGCAGCACTGTTGTTCCAGCAGCAACTGGTTCTGGCGGTGCTGCTTCCCCAGGTTGCTGGCAGCCTGCCAATGAATGCTCTGGAGTGTCTCGTACAGATGCTGCACGAAACGATCCCGGGTAACCTCCCTCACCTGTCGATCTGATCACCCTGGAGCTAGCACGTGTGTGGGAGTTTTCATTATTCTTCCCATCATGAGCTCATGCGGGGAGTACCCTGTGCTTTTAGAAGGACTGGCTCGATCTCTCATTAGAATCAATGGAAGGACTTCATCCCACCGCTGAGAGAATGACCCTCTCTCCTTCCTCATCCTTTCTTTTAAAGTCCAGTTCATGCGCTCCACAATCCCTGAAGACTGGGGATTGTGAGACACATGCCACCTTCCGTGTATTCCCAAGAGTCCGAGGGTATCCCTCATGACCTGGCCCATGAAATGACTCCCCTGGTCGGATTCCACCACGTCTGGCAATCCTCACCGGGAGAACGCTTCCCTCTCCAGCAACCTCGCAGTTGCTAGTGCGGTGGCAGATCTACAAGGAAAAGCCTCAACCCTCTTGGAGAATACATAGACCAGGACCAAGCAGTACTTGTTCCCAGCCTTTGTCCTCAGAAACGATCCAATAAAGTCGATCTGCAAAGTCCGCCACGTCTCCTCTACCCTTCTCGTGTGTCCTCAGGTTGCCTTTCTTTTCTGGGGATCGAGGTTGTTCACCTGCACAACAAACAGTTCGCACAGAACTCCCAAACTTATTCCCTGAGCTGGCGCCACACCCTACCTTCTCTACCCTCTTCCAGGTAGTTTCTGGCCCTGGGTGCCCTGCTCCCAGACCTGCGCGGGCCAACCGAAGAAATTCTTTCCGGTGCTGTTCGGGAACTACCCACCAATCCCCCTTAAAGAGCAAACCCTCTTTCACAACCACGTCTGCGGCCCTGAGCCGACCCTCAACCTTTTCTCCCCCAACCAGCTTTCCTAGGACCACTCTGATAGCCGGGCTCCTCTGCCTGGACTTGGTTATGTCTGGGCCTAACACTACCCCCTGGGTCCCTCAGCTGTCCCGGATCGCTGCGACTGGCCCTGCCTGACAGGGATCCCAGAATTCTCCCTCTCTTGTTCCCTGTTTTGCCAGCTCGTCGGCCTTAAATTTCCCCTGCCACCTCGGCTCTGACCTGGATTGGGCTTCCACTTTGTGGATGTAAAAGCCCTCTCCACTACATACGGCTACAAGGATTATTTTGATCAAAGGGGCTGTTAGAAGGGGTTTCCCATCTGCCGCTTTAAAGCCACGGTGACTCCAAATCGCCAGATATTTGGTACACGAGTTGCAGGTGAACATCGAGTCTGATCAAATGGTGTAAGGAGTGGGGAATTCCTCGGGGTGCTTAACCACATACACCACTGCAGAGAGTTCTGCGTATTGGGCACTCATGGTGTCGGAGAGTTAAATTGACTTGGTCACCTTGGCCACAGGATCATAAATCCCACATCTCATGAGTTGTGTCCCGTTTATGACAGAACTTGAACCATCAACATAGATGTCCCTGCCGGTAGAATGGACTCCGGCCTTGAATCCTACATCGTGGTTCCAAACTCCTTCAACCGTGCATCTATGAGCTTCCCCTGCATATGTGAGGTTCATGGTGGGTTTGGGCTCCGTGAGCCCCTGCACTTTCAAATTTAGCTGAGACAGTAGTAAAGTCCAGTGTGCAATGTGAGCACTGCTCATCGTGTCATCCTTTATCCTGCAGTCCAGCAGTATTTGAGTGGGGGTTTAGTGGGTTAACAATATGATGAGCGAGCACCCTGTGAAAAGCTGAGAGCATTTCATTGCCCAATGCATGGCTAGAAGATGCCTTTCGCAATTGGAGTACCGTTAATCCACATCTGTGAGGACCCTTGAGGAGTACACCATGGGCCTTAGCTTGCTGTGGCACTCCTGGAACAAAAGTGCACCGAGACATCCCGGCTGGCGGCTGCTTCCAAGAAGAAATCCTCATCCCCATTAATCACCCCTAGTGCTGGTGCCATTTGGAGGTTCTCCTTGAGGCACACAAACACTGCCTGGCAGTTCTCATCCCACTCCCATCCCACTCCCTTTCAGAGGAGCTGGAGCAGAGGGGCTGCTGTGATGGTGTAGCACTCAATGAAGTTACGGCAGTATCCTGTGAACCCCAGGGAAGACCTTACTCCGGTAACGTCTTTCAGCGCTGGCAACTCCTGTACTGCCTTCCTCCTTCCCTCATCTGTGCAGCACTGTCCTGCCCGCATGATCAAACCCGGGGCTTTGGGCTGACCAATCTGAACTTTTATGTGATTCACCTTGAATCCCATCTCGTTCAGTAGCCCGAGCAACTCTGGTAACAATGGGATATGTTCCTCCTCCCCCTCTAAGTGGAGCAACAAATTGTCCATGTATTGGACTAGCTAGTGTGGCCGGCTGACCGCTTTGAGTGCATCAGCCATACTCTGGTGGAAGATAGACGGGCTGCTGTGGAAGCCCTGGGGAAGACAAGTCCAAGTATGTTGTTGGCCTTTAAAAGTGAAAGCAAACTTATACTGGTCCTCCCGTTTTAAGGGGATTAACCAGAACCCGTTTGAAATATCCAAATATCGAAAATGTGGTTGCGGTGGCTGGAATTCTCCCTACGAAGTCTGCTTCCAGACTGGCCAAAGTGGGTCCAGCTTTCCTTTGCTCCTGGTAAAAGCCTCCTGGAATGCAGTCATGAGGCATATGGACTCGGAGTCCTGGGCTTCCTTTGCGTGGGGCTTCTGCCCTGGAGGAGATTTTTGGACTGGCTTCCCCCCTTTGGGGCAGTCCTTCCTCCAGTGACCTGCCTTCCCACACCCATAGCAAGTCCCTGGCATGCTGGTGTCACCCCATTGCTGACGTCATTCTTTCTTCGGCTCACTGGCTCGAGCCTCATGGAGCTTGCCCTTTAGTTTGACCTCCCCTCCAGATTCGGCATTAAAAGCTGGGCTGAGCTTCCTCATCATGCCTGCTCTGTGTTTGCAAGGTCTTCAGGGTCAAACCAATTCTCGGCCCTGCTCCTGACCCTGGGCAAGCTGTTTACCATGAGGAGCCTAAGCTAGTGATTTCTGGGAGCCCCGATCAACTGTGCCCGGACGACCACCCGCGCAGCTGTCTTTGCAGAGTCTGGCCATCTGTGGACTCTCCGGGCAACTGCCTGGTATTTTCAATCTGTAAGAATGGATTCCCCTGGTTCTGCCCCATGGCTACCAGGATCTCATCCATCCGGACCTCTGTGGTGCCTCTCCCCAACTTGGTAGCTGCGGAGAGACTCTGATACAGTCTGCTGTCTAGGAAGAACAGCATCAGCCTGTTCATCTTCTGAGGGACAGGATTAATCTCCACTTGGAGTGGCAGGAATTAATCAAGAATAGTCAACACGGCTTTGTCAGGGGAAGATCGTGTCTAACAAACTTGATTGAATTTTTCGAGGAGGTGATTAGATATGTAGATAAGGGTAAGGCAGTTGATGTAGTCTACATGGACTTCAGTAAGGCTTTTGATAAGATCCCACATGGGAGATTAGTTAAGAAGGTAAGAGCCCATGGGATCCAGGGCACTTTGGCAAATTAGATCCATAATTGGCTTTGTGGCAGGAGGCAGAGGGTGATGGTCAAGGGTTTTTTTTGTCAGTGGAAGCCTGTGACTAGTGGCGTAACGCAGGGATCGGTGCTGGGACCCTTGCTGTTTGTAGTGTACGTTAATGATTTATCCATGAATAATGGAGGTATGATCAATAAGTTCGCAGATGACATGAAAATTGGTGGTGTCATAAACAATGAGGAGGAAAGCCTTAGAATACAGGAAGATATAGATGGGCTGGTAAAAAGGGTGGAGCAGTGGCAAATGGAATTTAATCCTGAGAAGTGTGAGGTGATGCATTTTGGGAGGACTAACAAGGCAAGGGCATATACAATGGATGGTAGGACCCGAGGAAGTACAGCGGGTCAGAGGGACCTTGGTGTACTTGTCCATAGATCACTGAAGGCAGCAGCACAGGTAGATAAGGTGGTTAGGAAGGCATATGGGATAGTTGACTTAATTAACCGAGGCATAGAATATCAGAGCAGGGAGGTTATGATAGAGCTGTATAAAACGCTAGTTAGACCACAGCTGGAGCACTGTTTTCAGTTCTGGTCACCACACTATAGGAAGGATGTGATTGCACTGGAGAGGGTGCAGAGGCGATTCACCAGGATGTTGCCTGGGCTGGAGCATATCAGCTATGAAGAGAGACTGGATATGCTCGGGTTGTTTTCCTTAGAACGGAGAAGGCTGCGGGGGGGACCTGACTGAGGTAAACAAAATTATGAGGGGCATTGATAGGATAGATTGGAAGAAACTTTTTCCCTTTGCGGAGGGATCAATAACCAGGGGCATAGATTTAAGGTAAGGGGCAGTAGGTTTAGAGGGGTTTTGAGGAAACAT
The DNA here is from genome assembly GCF_036365525.1 of Heterodontus francisci. NCBI lineage: Eukaryota > Metazoa > Chordata > Chondrichthyes > Heterodontiformes > Heterodontidae > Heterodontus > Heterodontus francisci. The sequence continues at coordinate 182,267,054 of NC_090373.1, forward strand.
TTTTCACCCAGAGGGTGGTTGGAATCTGGAACACACTGCCTGAAAGGGTGGTAGAGGCAGGAAAACTCACAACATTTAAAACGCATTTAGATGAACACTTGAAACACCATAACATACAGGGCTACGGGCCAAATGCTGGAAAATGGGATTAGAATAGATAGGTGCTTGATGGCCAGCACAGCCACGATGGGCCGAAGGGTCTTTTTGTGTGCTGGATAACTCAATGACCCTATGACCCTATCTCGCCCTCGCTACACCCGTTGATCCCCCCAATCTGCTCCATCTCCAAGAAGTGAACTGAGGGGTCCCCGTCCCGTTTTAACTTGGGTGTTCCTGCAAACATGGTTTGCAGCTGAGGGTTGGTGTAAGGCACCACATAGTCGCTCTGCAACGGCCCTTGGTCCCCGTTTGCTGCTGTTGGACAAAACATTTGCTGTCGCAGAGGACACGTGGGATTCCCTAGCATCTGTTGTTCTTCCTGGGATCCCATAACCTGAGCCCTACTAGCGGACTCTGCGGTAACCCCACTGGCGGGCTCCGCATCCTGGACCCTACTGGTGGGACCTACACTCTGAATCCTGTTGGCGGATTCTACTATAACCTTACTGGCAGGATCACCCTGACCTTCATCTCCCCTGACTATCTCAGCTGCTCCTGGAGCTAGCAGGCAAACCATCCCTCTGGCCTTCGACAAGGCTTAGGTCAGCTTTCGGATCTCTGCCCTAAGGCCCGTGATCCGTATCCTCGTACCCCCTCTCCTGCACAACCTTGTACGCAACCCTCATGTCACTGAGGCGCCCCTCAGCTGTACCAGCCCTGGCTTGTAGTCTTTGATTGTCCTCTCAGAGACCCTGAACCTGCACTTGAGCTTCAGTTACCTGACATTCCCAATACTCGTTCTAGATACAAGATACTTCCTCTCGAGCCCCGCACTCCTTCCTTGCACATCCTCCAAGTACTTGTTCTGTGCCCTTGTTATGTGCCATTGATATCATGAGTAAGGCAGGATTACACAATATTTGGTGGAAAGTACCTGGGGTAAGTGGGTGAAGGACTTACAGTACTGATCGCCCGAGCTGGTTCTGTGTAAGGGTCCTACACAGTCTATCAAGAGTCTGTTAAAGGGGTCACCAAACGCCGGTATGGGTTTGAGTGGGGCAAGTTTAATTGTGGACTGTGGCTTTCCCGCAACCTGACAAGTGTGACAGATCTTGCAGAATTTGGCCACATCAGAACGGAGGTGAGGCCAATAAAAGTACCTGCTTATTCGGGCTAGGGATTTGCAGACACCCACATTTCCAGCCATTGGAATGGCATGGGCAATATGTAAGAAATCCTTAGGGAACTCTGGGGCACTGCAATCTGGTGGAGTATTGTCCACTCCTCTTCTGCCAGTCTCCAGGAGTTCTCCACTTCCGCATTACTACCCTGTCTCTCAGGTAATAGCATTCTGGAACCTGAGCGGCTTCTGCCTCGGAGTAAGCAGTCTGCACTATACACTTTATGTTCGGGTCTACCTGTTACATCTTAATTAATGAGGCTTGGCTGAGCACCTCATCTCCTTCATTCAGGATACTAAGGAAGGTTTCAGACAGCGAGACCTTTTTCTCATCTTACCCAAGTTTTTGGCTTGCCATTATTTAAACTCATCCGCCAGGCTTGGGATCGTTTCACTACACCATCTGGGAAGATCTCCTGGACTTCCTCCTGTAACTGTTCTTTTTCTTACTTATCACTTGGCTTGTCTGGGATTATGGGGGATGCTACCACCTTACTGAGCATTACCAAGCAGGAAATCTATCCCAGCCACTGGAAGCCCAGTGACAATCCCTATAGTGATTGGCCCAGAGACTGGGTCACATTGTAAGAGAATCCAACAGAGGGGTACGGACAGGTATCCTCCACCAATCCCATTGATTAGCACCTTGGCATTCATGGAGCATTACGGGGAAAGTGTCAGGTTTTTCCCCAATAATAATGATTGAGTGGCCCTGGTATCCCTGAGCAGTACAATGGACTTGCCCATTTCCTTCGGGGGGTACGGGAACATTGTTCCTCAGAGGACAAAACTCCGCTAACTTTCAAGATCTTTGACTGGTTCTAACAGGCATAAGGCAGTACTGATAGAGGGGACAATTTTGGCCACTAGGACCTGTCACCCATAGGGTTATCATGCTCAGGGATGCTTTTGTGGATCCATTTCAAGCTGACAGACTTCCCCTTCAGTTTCCAACAGTCTGCCCTTCTGCTTTTTGTTTTACTATAATGGGAACACACAGGTCTTCGGGTGTCAGATCTGTGCCCTGTGCCTTCTCTTCTGACTTAGATGGGGGCCGGGGGTGGGGAGTGGGAGGGGGCGTCGGGAGGGCCTCTCACACCCTTTTTCCTAGTCTCTTCCCCCTGGCTTCCCCAACTCCTATCGTATTCCCCCTTTCTGTCTTTTCTGACTTTCTGGGGGTTATTAGGAAAGAGTTTGCCTGTGTTCCAGGTCTATGCATGAGTTCGTAACATCAGTGATGGTTGCAGTATTTCTGGCTGTTAGAATCCCCGACTGTTCCACATGAGTGTTGAAGGTGTATGGAAGGCAATTTTTGAACTCCTCTAATAAAATTACCTCTTAATCCCTCGTAAGTGCAGTTAATTTTCAATGCTTACATCCACCTGTTGAATGTGAATTGTTTGACCCTTTCAAATTCGAGAAAGGTTTGGATGGAATTTTTGCGAGAGTTCGTAAATCTCTAGCGGTATAATTCTGGTACAAACTCATAAACACTCAGGATAGCATTTATCATTTGCTTGTAGTTTGAGGAGCTCACGGCCAAGAGTAGGGAAGAAACCTTACAGGCCTTTCCTGTTAACTGGCCTTGCAGCAGGGGAGTCCAAACTCCTTCAGGCCACTTTAACTGATTGGCAAGCCTCGCAAAGGATATGAAGAAGGCTGCAATATCATCCTCTTCAAATTTGTGTACGAACCGGGACGACTTTAAGAAATCAAAGCTTGCCTCGGAACAAGGGTCATTTGAGCTACCAGTGGCATCTCCACTACATAAAGACAATTTTTCCCTGACCAGTTCATACTGTCTCATTTCACTGTCTTATTGTGCTTGTAATTCCTTCTCAAACCTGTCCCTCTGCAAGACTGTCGCTCTCTCTCTCTCTCTCTCCTGAAATTCCAACAATAACCTCGATTTGAGTACAAGTCAAGGTCCTGGGTTTAGGCACCAGATGTAAATCTTCAGTTTGCTTTAATTTAATTGTAAGACTTATGTCAATTACAATTAGAGACTACATTGGGAGAGCTGATCTCGAAGGGACGTTCAGTTCAGACTAGCTACAAAACATGGTCGGTCCGAGTGTTTTTTCACAGGCTTCACAGAATTTGTTAAGTTTATCACAATGAGTACAAAAATGTGATACTTCACGAAAGGCAGCGAGAAGCAGTCACATTCACTGTGCAACACTGGTCCTCGGCCTCCGATTAACGGTGGCGATAGTCTCTTGATTGAAATTTATCTACTTTCTTCCCTTCTTCTCGATGATGCCCGCTGATGTCTCTCAGCACCTTTCTTTTATCCCCCTCCGAGGGTTTCTTCATTCCATATTCATCATATTCCAATTTAACCCTTTTCATTGGTCAGATATGACATCACCTTCCATACATTGTCTCTACAGATGTTTTGATGGTCTAAGTATTGTCACACCATGGAGAATGTTTGTTATCCCCAACAACATTCCAGTAATGATTGGCCTCCAAACACTTTCATTTACATTTTCAGCTCCTTGAGACCTGCAAGTCGACCAGTTATTGTTACTCCGAAGAAAAAACAAAAAGTGCTGGAAATACTCAGCAGGTCTGACTGTGATGAATTATAGGTATAATAGGCTTAATTAGGTAAAAGTTAGATATAATTAATACATTATACCTGTTAGAATTAAAGATTGAATAAATGGTCAGTTTTCAAGGCTCATTGAAATTTGCTTTAAGGGCAAAGTTAAAATACATGAACATCCCTGTTACAATGGAATGTGTAGCAGGAACACCTATTCAGGTAAATGAGAGAGGTGATACATGTTCCTTACTGATAACTATAAACCTAATTAGTTGATATTATTAATGACATTGACAGATTAACTTAAAGAGATGGTACGAGGTAACATCAAAGAATCATCACAGATGATCATCACAGAATGAAATGTTACCTACAAAAAACAGATGCCACGTAAACCCAACTTAACCCCTGAAGGAAAAAAACAGTTACAATTTAATGAAAAAATCTTTTAAGTATAAAACACATTTATAAAGTTAAGTCTTCGTATTACTATTAAACACTACAAACATTTTGACCAGATAAAAACTCACAAATTCATGAGACGGGAATTCTCAGCAGATAATTAATTGGGAATAAGTAGCTAATGATATTCCCATAATTGGGAATAAGTAATGATATTCCCATATATGGATAACGCAAGCGGGGAAAACGCACACAAAAAGGTAACACCTACATTCCAAAGATGAGTTAATCGATTAGAAACAGTATAAACGTGAGAGTTTGGAATCCAAAAATCAGTGGTATTGAATTCCTCATCAATAATACTCATGCAATGGTAAAAATGGCTGACTGCATGACCAGAGAATTCTACTCTTAACTGAGGGTGTTTTGTTTTGTTAGGCAGGAGGCTCACTCAGGGAATTTAAGGTCACAATTTACTTTGAATTTTGATGGATATTCTAAGATATTTTGATGTAACATTGTCAAGGTTGAGCTTTTGGATTCTATTTTAGAAATAAGATTATGTTTTACATCTCTTGGTAATCTTTGATATTGTAGTATACTTATCCATTTAAAAGTGTATTGCATATTAAAGTCTTTAACAAATATATAAAAGTTAATAAATCATCTCAAGGAGCATTATGTGTCCAACAACACAAACCACCTCTCTGTGTCTCTTTAAGTGGAGAGATACGTATTGAAGAGAGTTCCCAGACCCCCATAATATCTGAGATATTTATGACTTAGCCATAATTATGAAAAAGTAGGCTATCTGAAAGGTGGTAATATTCTCTATGAGTTTTCTTTCTTTGAGGGAAAGCTAGCTCAACTCTTTGGATCTAAAATAAGTCTCTAAGAGTTTGTCTGGTTTGAACTTAATGAAAGGAGATTCATAGGGGTGTACTTCTGATTTGGTTTAGTCCCTGCCATGAAATCCTCCGTCAGGATGAGGACAAAATCTGGCCCATTGTTTCATCTTGAGCTGTCCATTCAAAGGAGTTACTCCACCCATGGTCATTCAATTAGGAACTTTCTGGATGCTTGAGATATTTCTGAGACTGAGCTGGAATTGCAGAAGTCGCCTGATCCTCAGCAGCCATCTCATGTGTCCTTTTAATGTAAAAAAAAAAGGGAAATTGAGTTCCAGAAGATACTATGCTGAAGATGGTCAATATTTAAAGTTGTCAATAGGACATGCCTTTACTGGGCATGACAACCTCCAAGACATCAATTTCCATTTCCTCACTGTCACTGGGTTGAAATCCTGGAACTCCCGACCTAACAGCAATGTGGGTGTCCCTTCACCACACAGACTGCAGCGGTTCAAGAAGGCAGCTCACCACCATCTTAGGGCACCAAAGGATTTATATTAAATACCAGCCTTGTTAGTGACGCCCACATCCCAAAATGAATAATTAATACTGTATGAACAGAATGTACAATGACTCCACCAAATATGTTCCTTGTTAAAGTCTGTACAGCTTCATTTTTGCTAAATGACTGAAAAGCACTTGAACAATTTACAAATATTAAAATCAGCTCCACCTATTGCTCTGAAATGTAGAGCCTGTAAATGTCAGATGGACAATTGGAATTTGTCTCAGATCTGCCTTTGCAGGTGGGCTTTACTTCAGTGAACTTTGGGTGGTCCAGATCTCACTGCCGTTTATAGTCACCCTGTTTTGACTGAGGTACCGAGCTGATTTTATTACTTTGCAATAAGAGACACACAAGTCATCTTTTGGCCTCTCTTCTCAGTAACGTTTACATGGTGATTTACATCTTTTAATGTTGAACTCAGAGAGATGAAGAAAAACATTGTCACAAGTCACAAAGTGATCTCATCTGCACCTGTTCCCGTGAACAAACCAAATACCTGAATTTTACTATTTTGGAAATTTTATTACATGAGAAAAAAAAAGGACCTGCAATTCTCTCTGACTCTTTATTCCCCGAACATTACAAGGTGATTTACATCTTGTTTTCAGATTGAAGTCAAACCCAAACCCAGCAGAAATGATGAGGTGGGTTGCGGGTGGGAGCACGATTTTCCATGGCATGGGACCACCACCAGAGACTCGATGAAATGATCCCTGGCACTGGGAAAGTGGATGGGAAAAGGGTCTGGAAGTGATTGAACTGGGGAAAGGGAAGAGAAGCCTGGAGCAGGGGTGGCCAAGAGTTTCTGGTTGGTCCTTGAGTGACACTCGTACAGATCAGCCATGATCCAAGTGAATGGCGGGACAGTCTCAAGGGGCTTAATGGTCTACTCCTGCTCTCTTTGACCATTAGGAAGTCTGGACTTCTCCTATTATGATGTAGCTTCCAGTCAGGTTTTCCCAGATGGTGAGGTATCAATGTCACTATCGGCAGTTCAGATCACATCAGGGTCCAATAAATGTCAACATGACCCCAACATTTCACTATTGATGAGGACCCTGCCTGGCTCCAATGTGTGGCTTGTCTGATTGGGAAAGTTGTTGAAGTTAAAATGAGGGTCAGGTGGGAACAGAGCAACATCGTGTCAGTAAGTTACTCACTCGGCTTTATTCTTTCACATGCACTGTTCCTACCTTGCCGCAGTTGGGCAGGTGGGTGGTGGAGGGGGTGATAAACGTCAGTGTGTTATTTGACCACAGACAGCATCACAGATGATCCCAATCCTGTCCTCACTTGACACCCATATACGGGCTTTTTAACAGCAGCAGTCGGTGGATATTCACCAGCATCAGGAACCCTGCTGATTTTTCCCCTTTTTCAGACAAGGGATAGATGACCTGTTGTGACCCAACTGCCACCTGGCTTTGATCAGATAATTCAGCAGAGACTGCAGACTAAACCTGGGACCTTCCTACTTGATACAGTTAAGTTCCACATTCCAGACAAACTTATCTGCAGAGAGATCAGTGGATAATCAAAGACAAATTTTTCAAACATGAGAGGGTGCAATCTCCATTTGACCAATAAAGAAAAATGGGAATTAGCCATTCAGCAGCTCATTTTAGACCTGTCTGACGATATAAAGCAGCAATTAAAGAAATGGTGTTCGCTCTGACACATCGTACATCCCATTCACTCGACAACATGACAGGGTCATTGAGAGTGGTGGGCCTGCTAATGGAAGCTGGCTTTTACAGTCGGAACAAGGAAAGAGTTTTGTTGAGTGAGATTGAATTGTAACATACAGAACAAACCACTCCTGACACTTCAATGTTATTTCTGTATTAATGGGGAACAGTTCAGCCTTACAGTGTGACAGCTGGCATCATTTCATAAAAGACTGTCCCGGGTGTTCAGACTTCCCTAGAGCCAGCACTCAGAGAGTTAAAGATTTCTAAATTCATCACATGGTTGGAACGGAGACACATTGCTGAATAAATCAGCTGCTATTTTTCCTCAGTGTCTAATGTTCCTGCCTGCAGATTGTTGTATTCAAAACCATCTTCTGAAAACAGTATAAAAAGATGTGAACACTCTGCTCAAACACCAGATCGATCTGAAGGTGCTGAGAATCATTCAGTGAATTCAGTGATCGGAGTGGACACCAAGATGCTGGCTCTCACCTTAACTCTATCTGTCCTACTTGGGCTTGAAATTGCTGGAACGGGAGCGAATAAAGAGGTGACCGAATTCTGCTGGGACTTTGGCTGCCTTGAACCTATAAAGGATGAATTATGCACAGTAAGTATAGTCAGAAGTTTACTGTTTATTGTCAAGTTTGTGTCAGTTCATTTTACGTGTGTCAGTAGGAGACAGAAATGCACTTTCAGTGCTTGATTCTCGATAATGTTTGATTTTGTGTCTCAGGAAACTTTCAAAATTACCTGCAGTTCCAAACAAGATCTTTAATCTTACTGATTAATATATTCATGTCAGTCTATTAAAGGAAAGGTTTTGTACAATTGCATCAGCAGACTATTTCAGCAATAATTCCCACAATTCGAGATGTGTATCTGGAATTTGCTCTCAGTTCTGGGGCCCAGAATAATCTCCACATTTCAGATGCCCCTCAGTCTGTATCGAGCACTCCTGGACCGGGTGGATCACAGACAGCTGCAGAGTAAAGTCCCATATGGAACCTCAGCCCAAAGCTCACAAGAACAATCACTCCTCCACCAGTTGGGCACTTCCATTTCCCACAACACTTCATCTATTCCCCACTCTGAGTCAGATAACCAATGTGTGGACAGTTACAGACATTCTGTCTTGTGGGTTCACACCCTCGAGGAACTGGGTTTAGCTCCACAGACTCATTTCACATTGGATCCTTATAGCTGACAGAGAGAGGAGACCTCCCCGGGGTCAAACTCACTCCTTTAAGATTAAAGGAGAACTTGCTGTCCATTTTACCACCCAGCTCACAGCTGAGCTCACTCAACTGGCAAATTAAAGCTTCGCCACTGGTTGATGCTCAGAAATATTGAGTCAAATCTTGCTGGATCAGGGCATCGCACTGTTAGTTAGACTTTTCCTGCACATTTCAGCTTGAATATATAGGGTGTAACTTGCTGGGACTGGGAGCTGATAACGGTGCATCAGTGGGACCGAAGTAAATGATGGGACTAACAATGTATCCCTTTAACCAATGAGAGTGAAGGACGGAAAAAGAAACTGAGGAAAGACGGAGAAAGAATCTCATCAGGATTCAGTCTGTGAGGATTTAACCCCTTACTCACAAAGGGATCAGACATCACAAGAGTACAGTTGTCAAGCTACTTATTGAGAGCAAGCCAGATCAAGTTTATTAGGTTTCATGCAAACTATGGCAATAAACTCGGGCAGTGATTGACATTCTAATGCAGGCTATATACCTCCCGCATTAGTCGTGGGCAGGGAGTGCACATCTTCTCTTGCAGCTTTAGGTCTCCAAAATTCTTTTCTCTTTGTTTGCTTGTTTTTGATTCTCACCAACGTACAGACCCAACTTATGGGGTTTTTTTTCTGGCTCTTATCCAATTAACCCATCCCAGTGCCCAATCATGTTCATCCCCGAGGCCCTCATGCCCTCTGCATGCCTTTCTTGACCAATCAGGTATTTGTTCATGTAGCTGTTACCAACCTTACATTATTACATCATGTCTTTCATTACAACACTCTCTTATTCCCTCTTTCTCAAGGTCTTTACGTGTTGTGTCTTCTTATCGACTTGAGAGAGACCTACTAGACAGTTCTCAGCCAGCAATTCAAAGACTTTTAATTCCAGCTGCAGTGAACTTGTTGCAATTTCCCACAGTCCCTCTATCTTGAGACTTCTTTTCACATTATGCCCCTTTTTCTACTTCTTTTATTTGTCTGTGGGATGTGGTTGTCGCTGGCTAGGCCAGCATTTATTGCCCATCCCTAATTGCTCTTGAGAAGGTTGTGGTGTGCTGTCTTCTCAAAACACTGCAGTCCACATGACGTGGGTACACCTATAGTGCTGTTAGGAAGGGAGTTCCAGGATTTTGACCCAGTGACAGTGAAGGAACAGCAATGTTGTTTAAAGTTAGGTGTATGGCTGGGAGGAGAACTTACAAGTTGTGGTGTTTCCATGCATCTGCTGCCCTTGTCCTTCGAGGTGGTACAGGTCGCAGGTTTGGAAGGTGCTGTGTTGCTGCAGTGCGTCTTGGAGATGGTACATACTGCTGCTACTGTGTGTCAGTGGTGGAGGGAGTGAATGTTTGTGAATGGGGAGCCAATCAAGCGGGCTGCTTTATCCTGGATGGTGTTGAGCTTCTTGAGTGTTGTTGGAGCTGCACCCATCCGGGCAAGTGGAGAGTATTCCATCACACTCCTGACTTGTTCCTTGCAGATGGTGGACACGTTTTAGGGGTTCAGAAGGTAAGTTAATCACTGCAAAACTCCTGGCTTCTGACCTGCTCTTGTACTCACGGTATAATATGGCTACTCCAGTTCAGTTTCTGGTCAATGGTAACCTGCGGAATGTTGATAGTGGGGGATTCAGTGATCGTAATGTGTAAATCCAGAAAGTTCTTCAAATAACAGAGAGTTTAAGTGCCTGAGAATGTTTGCATGAGGCAATCAGCAGAGCAGCATGTATCGACCATCAGGTTCTAGAGATTTACAGTTCATGATGTGTCCCTTCTTCCCCTGAACCTGCTGGCTGATTGCACATTAATAATGGTGGGCATCATTTACACATCTTTACTTTCCAGGAAGATGTGGGCTGTGTAGATAATGTGATAAAAAACTCACAGGAAAATGCTGGAGCTGGACATGTGGTTATTAGCACTCACTCAGTGTAGAAGGGTTTTAATGGCATTCTCTTTGCTTTCTTATTGAAATCTAAGGGGGAGGACTGAGGTCCATAGTGCAGGAGATCACCAAGTGTGAAATACTGAGTGAGAAGACAAGGTGAATCAGGAAGTGCAGATGCTGAGTCCCATCAAAACTCCTAACTCTCTTTAAAGCCCAGTCATTCCAGTCCATGAATAATGCTGCCACTCCTGGGTACTAGGACAGTCCTCTCAACACAGATGTGTTTCAGTAACTGTATATTTATGCAATGTGTTGATACCGTTTCTCTTGTGGCCTTAGGATTATGAAGTGTATACAATGCCAAACCACCATTGGATTGTCACAGACGTGAATGGAATGGATCTGAAGAGTGATGTAAAGACCGGCCTGGATAAACTTTTCAAATATGCACATTTTGAGAATGATGCAGGTAATTTAAATTTTCCTTCAATGTAACAATGCAGAATGTAAAGTAAATCTTCACTGATTGACCTGTCTTATTTTAAACTACCTGCATTGAGAGACACACTCTGTCCCCACAATTCCATGGTTGGTAATGTTTTTCAGTGATTGTCACTGGTGTCCTCCAACAATGAGCTCCACTCGAGTTCATGAAATCAATGATGGAGTGGGGGAGAACTCCTCACCTACATGGGGCCAGTAAGTGGAAATGCTATTTATTTTGCCTACATATCCAACATTCTGTGAAACTGCGACAATCAGCAACTCATCAACAATCAGACAGTGAAAGGCCAAACACCCCACCTCCCCCCAAACTCCAGTCAGGGGTCTAATTTGCTCCTGAGTGTGGAGACTGATCCAGAAGGTAAAGTTTTTCAAAATAAATTGCTCTCTCCAGGAGTCCAGACCCATTCCGGGCTTGGATCCCACCAGTGGAGCCTTGCTGCACAGCTGTGGAGGACAATACACAACATCTTTCCTGGTGTGCCTGGTACCATTGAAATGCTGAACCCCGTGGAAGGAACTCCAGATTCAGGGAATCCACTCATTTCCCAACTTCAGCCACCACTTGCCTTGTGATGGGCAGAAAAAAGTTTGTTTCCTACCAACACATTGTGGAAACTGACAGACATGATGGAGACTCGATGTAACCTGGGCTCCCTCATTTCCTCAGGGTTTCCAGTTGTCTCCTGCTCCATGTCAAATTTCATTTGTGCCTTTTGCATAAAAAATTTACTCAACAGGTTACAAATCTCATTAGAGATTACATCAGTACTTCGAAAGTGCTTACTCCAGATACTTTAGATGAAATTACAACTCTTGAGTGACTTCAATGTGTTGTCATCACCAAACCTAAAACAAGTAATTCTTTATGTTCATTAACTTTGTGTTGATCCTCAATACTTCATGAATCAAGATAACATTTCAGCCAATCTGTTCCACATGCTGTTCAAATGCAAGCACCATCATGAACTGTACAGTTAAACAAGTTTGCAAATAACACATTCATCATCAGACTAAAACTCCTTGTGACCAGTAAAATTTGTTCAGATTCATCATTATCTTTATCTCTTCCTCAAAATTCTCTTTGTCATGTGTCAATTTGGGGAACCTGCCTCACCACTGCCTTGGGTAGTTCATCACATAATGGTACTTTTAGTTCCATCTGAAGCACCCATTAACTGTTCCTTAGACATTCCAGGGATTCTTTCACCTATTATTGCTGTTATAATTCTGTCTCTGCTGTAATAGCCAGATCAATTGAAAGTGCTTTCATTCTCATTCTGCCTCTCTTTAACCCATCCATTGTATTGATGGCAGCATCCAATATCTGGACCATTTCATAATCTAGTGATCATTGAGTCCTCTATTCTTTGTGTTAATACAGAATGGCACATTTGTTCCAGAAAGTCTGAAATGAATGTTTCCACAAGAGTTTTTCAAGGCAGCAGACATCTAATCCAACAGAGTCTCTCTCCCTCTTCTAGAATTGAAGGCCAATTAGAAGCAGGACCCTGTCTGTGTGAGAGACCTCAGCACAATTTATTAATTTCAATGTCTTACTTATCCAGGGATCCACAAATTGAATTTTATCCATCTTTTCAAGTCCATGACATATTCCTCCATGGAATTTCTTGAAATCGATCAAAGTCTGTTTGTGCCACATAAGCATTTAACAGAGTATCGTAATTGTAAATTTCATCCTGAATTCTAATAGGTGTAAATCTTCATCACTATTCCACTGATGGGCATCCAGCTCACAAAATACTTTCCTTCGGGTTTTACTTCTAGAAACACAGAAACATAGAAAAATAGAAGCAGGAGTAGGCCATTCGGCCCTTTGAGCCTGCTTCGCCATTCAATACAATCATGGCTGATCTTCCAATCTCAGTCCCCTGTTCCCACTTTCTCCCCGTATCCCTTGATCCCCTTAGCCCTAAGAACTATATCTAACTCTTTCTTGAATATATTTAATGATTTGGCCTGAAATGCTTTCTGTGGTAGAGAATTCCACAGGTTCACCACTCTCTGGGTGAAGAACTCCCTCCTCATCTCGGTCTTAAATGGCTTAACCTTAATGCTTAGACTGTGACCCCTGGTCCTGGACACCTCAGCCATCGGGAACATCCTTCCTGTATCTAGTCTGTCCAGTCCTGTTAGAATTTTGTAGGTTTCTATGAGATCCCATCTCATTCTTCTAAACTCTAGTGAATACAAGCCTAATCGACCCAATCTCTCTTCAGTCCTACCATCCCAGGAATCAGTCTGGTGAACCTTCGCTGCACTCCATCCATAGCAAGAGCATCCTTCCTCAGACAAAGAGACCAAAAGTGCACACAATTCTCCAGATGTGGTCTCACCAATACCTTGATTTATTGCAGCAAGACATCCTTACTCCTGTACTCGAATCCTCTCGCTATGAAGGCCAACATACCATTTCTCTTCGAACTGCCTGCTGCACCTACATGCTTACTTTCAGTGACTGGTGCACAGGGAAACACAGTTCTCGCTGCACCTCCTCCTTTCCCAATCTTTCGCTATTCAGAGAATAATCTGCCTTTCTGTTTTTGCCATTGAAGTGGATAATCTCACATTTATCCACGTTATACTGCATCTGCTATGCATTTGCCCACTCACTCAACCTGTCCAAATCACACTGGAGCTTCTTTGCATCCTCCTCACAGCTTACACTCCCACCAAGCTTTGTGTTGTCTGCAAACTTGGATATATTACATTTAATTCCCTCATCTACATTATTCATATATAATGTGAATATCTGGGGTCCTAGCACTGATCACTGCAGTACCCCACTAGTCAGTGCCTGCCACTCGGATGAAGACTCGTTTATTCCTACTCTCTGTTTCCTGTCTGCCAATCAGTTTTCTATCATGTCAGTATCTTACCCCGAATTCCATGTGCTTTAATTTTGCATGCTAAACTCTTATGTGGGACCTTATTAAAAGCTTTCTGAAAGTTCAAATACACCACATCCACTGGTTCTCCCTCATCTATTCTGTTCATTACATCCTCAAAAAATTCCAGTAGATTTGTCAAGCATGATTTCCCTTTCATAGATCCATGTTGACTTTGTTCAATCCTGTCATTGTTTTCCAAGTGCTCTGCTATTACATCTATTATAATGGACTCTAGCATTTTCCCCACTACTGGTGTCAGGCTAACTGGTTTGTGATTCCCTGTTTTCTCTCTACCTCCTTTTTTAGAGTGGGGTTAAATTAGCTACCTTCCAATCTGTTGGAACTGTTCCAGAGTCTATAGAATTTTTAAAGATTACCAGCAATGCAACTACTATTTCCAGGGCCACTTCCTTAAGTACTCTGGGATGTAGATTATCAGGCCCTGGGGATTTTTTGGCCTTCAATCCCATCAATTTCCCTGACATCATTTCCCGACGAATACTGATTTTATACAGTTCCTCCCTCTCACTAGACCCTATGTTCCCCAACATTTCTGGGAGGTAATTTGTGTTCCCTTTGTGAAGACAGAACCAAAGTATGTATTTAATTGGTCTGCCATTTCTTTGCTCCCCATTATAAATTCGCCCGTTTCTGACTGTAAGGGACACACATTTGTCTTCACTAATATTTTTCTCTTCACATATCTATAGAAGCTTTTAGAGTCAGTTTTATGTTCTCTGCAAGCTTACTTTCATACTCTATTTTCCCTTTCTTAATCAATTCCTTTGTCCTCCTTTGCTGAATTCTAAACTGCTCCCAATCCTCAGCTTTTCAGCTTGTTCTGGCGATTTTATATTTCTCCTCCTTGGATCTAATACCATCCCTAATTTCTTTTGTTAGCCACAGTTGAGCCACCCTTCTTGTTTTATTTTTGTGCCAGACAGGAATGAACAATTGTTGTAATTCATCCAAGCGTGCCTTAAATGTCTATCCACTGTCAACCCTTGAAGTAACGTTCCCCAATCTATCATAGCTAACTCACGCCTCATACCTTCATAGTTTCCTTTATTTAGATTCAGGATCCTGGTCTCAGAATCAACTCTCTCACTCTCCATCTTAATGAAGAATTCTATCATGTTAGGGTCGCTCTTCTCCAAGGGACCCTGCACAACAAGATTCTTAACTAATCCTTTCTCATTACACATTCTAGGACGGCCTGTTCTCTGGTCGGTTCCTCAACATATTGGTCCAAGAAACCATCACGTATGCACTCCAGGAATTCCTCCTCTACAGTATTATTGTTAATTTGGTTTGCCCAATCTATTTGTAGATTAAACTCACCCATAATTATAGTTGCACCCTTATTGCACACATCTCCAATTCCCTGTTTAACGCCATCCTCTACATCACTGCTGCTGTTTGGGGCTCTATATAAAATCCCCATCAAAGTTTTCTGCCCGTTGGTGTTTCTTAGCTCCACCCATACAGATTCCACATCAGGATTCGCTGAGCTAATATCCTGCATGTTGTATTGATTTCCTCTTTCACTCACAATGCTATTTCACCTCCTTTCACTTTTTGCCTGTCCTTCCGAAATATTGAATACCCTTGGATACTCAGTTCCCATCCTTGGTCACCCTGCAGCCATGTTTCTGTAATCGCAATTACATCATATCCATTTACATCTATTTGCGCGGTTCATTCGCCTACCTTATTGCGAATGCTCCGCACATTGAGACACAATGCCTTTAAGCTTATCTTTTTAACATTCTTAGTCATCTTAGCATTATTTTGCACTATGGCCCTATTTGTTTCTTGCCCTCAATTTCTATTCCTTCCACTTTTGCCTTTTTGTTTCCTGTCTTTCATTTCTGTCCTTGTTTCCCCTCCTCAGTCTCCTCACTCAGGTTCCCATCCCCCTGCAATTCTAGTTTAAATCCTCCCCAACAGCACTAGCAAACGCCCCTGCAAGGACATCGGTTCCAGTCCTGCTTGGGTGTAACCCGTCTCACTTGTATAGGTTCCACCTTCCCCAGAACTGGTCCCGATATCCCAGGAATCTAAATCCCTCCCTCCCACCATTTCTCCAGCCATGCATTCATCTGGTCTATTCTCTTCCGATACTCACTAACACGTGGCACAGGAAGTAATCCTGAGATTACTACCTTTGAGGTCCTGCTTTTTAGTTTAGCTCCTAAATCCTTAAATTCTCGTTGCAGGACCTCATCACTTTTTCTACCGATGTCGTATGTACCGACATGAACCACAGCCACTGGATGTTCACCCTCCCCCTTCAGAATGTCCTGCAGCCACACCGAGACATCCTTGACCCGAGCACCAGGGAGGCAACATACCATCCTGGAAGCTCATTTGCGGCCACAGAAACGCCTATCTGTTTCCCTGACAATTGAATCTCCTATCACTTTGGTTCTCCCAGTCTTTTCCTGCCCTGCTGTGCAGCAGAGCCATCCATGGTGCCACAAATTTGGCTGCTGCTGCTTTCCCCTGGGAGGCCATCCCCCCCAACAGTATCCAAAAGTGGTATATCTGTTTGAGAGGGGAATGTTTACAGGGAACTCCTGCATTTCCTGCCTGTGCCTACTACTCCGCCTGGTGGACACCTATCCTCTTACTGCCTCAGCAGTCATTACCTGTGGTGTGACCTCCTCGCTAAACGTGCTATCCACGACGTCCTCAGCATCACAGATGCTCCACAGTGAATCCACCCGCAGCTCCAGCTCCGTAATGCGGGTAGCCAGTAGCTGAAGATAAATACACTTCCTACACACATGGTCGTCAGGGACACTGGAGCTCTCCTGCCATGACTTACCTTCGGATTACTTAGTTAATCCCTATAAAAATTACTAATTGCAGTAGGGGCCTTGTTCTACTCCAAACACTACCCACTGCAATCTTAAGTCCTTCATATATTACACTAATTTGAGGTTTTATCAAAAAACATCTTTCCCCTTTTTTTAAGCTATTTAAAGGCACTAACAACTGTTACTCACCCAACCA
This sequence comes from Heterodontus francisci, assembly GCF_036365525.1. NCBI lineage: Eukaryota > Metazoa > Chordata > Chondrichthyes > Heterodontiformes > Heterodontidae > Heterodontus > Heterodontus francisci. The sequence continues at coordinate 182,283,957 of NC_090373.1, forward strand.
ATCACCTTGCAGTTTTCCTGTGATGTCACTATCCTGTCAGAAGCAAACTTACCAAGGCCATGCTTATATTCTCTAGTGTTTAGAAGAATGAGGGGTGATCTCATTGAGGCAAACAAAATTCTAACAGGACTCGACAGGGTAGATGTGGGAAGGATATTTCCCCAGGCTCGGGGGTGTAGAACTGGGGACACAGTCTCAGAATAAGAGATTAGCCAGTTAGAACTGAGAGGAAGAGGAATTTCTTGAATCAGAGGGTGGTGAATCTTTGGAATTCTCTTCCCCAGAGGGCTGTGGAGGCTCAGTCATTGAGTCTATTCGAGACAGAGATCAATAGATTTCCAGGTATTAAAGATATCAGGGGTATGGGGATAGTACGGGAAAATGGCATCGGTGTAGCTCAGCCATGATCTAATTGAATGGCAGAGCAGGGCCGAAGGGCCGAATAGCCTATTCCCACTTTTATATCCTATGTTCCTCTTTGGTAGGGACGTAACCCGTGTCCACATACCTGCATCATTCTTCCACTGTTCAAATGGTTCAGAGTCTGAGAACATCAAAGTGTAATCATACCCTAACAATTTAGACAAGCTTTCTGCCATTTTTCACAATGGCTACTAGGATTATAGATTTCTCTCTGAATTTTTTTCCTTAACTTCCAACCTGCACTTTCAGGCGACCATTCACTGCTCCCATGCTCTATTCCCTAAAGCCAATTGGTGAATTTTAGAACAGAAGCCAAGCTTTACACATTTTTATATTTACTTACAGAGTTACACAATACAAGCAAACACCTCCAAACCCCAACAGTTTTAGTCTATAGGGTTCAAGTAAATGCCCGGTTACTGCCACCAACTCCATACAATTAAACACAATTAATATACATTTAACAAGCACTCGCTTTTACCACTCACAATAATGGCATCTCCCCCCTCCTACACGAAGAGACTGTCCTAGCTCCAAATTGCTGGGGACTCTCCTCAAGGGTTGCCAGCTGTGGTCTCCTGTTACTGGGATTTTTTCCCACCACTGGCCATGCTGTACATGTGGTCAGCTGCCGGATGGGAGACAGACCAACATATGTTCATGAAGTCCTACCATTAAGGACCTCCCTGTCCTCACCTTTACCAGATTCTTCACCCATTTTCAGTCTCAGCCATGGTCACCTACCTCCTGTGTAAATATTGGGGTCCAAATGTCTTAATTCCTAGATTTGGAGAGTCTGTATTTAGTCAGGATCAGTCAGCACAGATTTCTAAATGGCAGTTCACACCTGACCAACTTTCTGGAATATTTTGCAGCAATAAGGGAGATGAGAAATGAAGGAGATGCAGTGAATGTGGTTGATCTGGATTTTAAAAACCATTTGATAAAGTATCACATGAGTGTCATCCCCACACCAGCACCGTCCCCACCCCCACCTGTAACTTCTGACTCACCATGAGAAATGTGATGGTTAATCTGTCAGTAAACTGCTCTAACAGTGTCTTTCTTTCTCTGCAGGTACTATAGTTCCTGTCGCTGCACCTTGGGTGGCTGAAGCACACGTGTTAGATGGGAAAATACAGAACTTCAGTGTGGCTCTTTTTTTACCTCCTTCGATCAATAATGCACCTGAACCAACTGATGACACAGTGAAAATACTTAAACGAACTTCTCATTATTATTTTGTTAGGTAAGCTTCTTTTTTGGTTTCTTGAGACTGCTCTTGTTGGTGAATTGTGAGATAATTCCAGAAAATGACCACAAATGCTACTGTTCGTCATAAAAACCCAACTTGGTCATTAATGTCCTTCAAGGAAGGGAACCTGCCATCCCTAACTGCTCTGCTGTACATGTCACTGAGAAATTGTACAGGACCAAGGTTAGATCCCGGGGGGATGTCAAAGAGAACGGTGTGGGAACAGGAAGTGAAGCCATTGAAGGAGATTCTCGACAATGTAGATTAGAATGGAATCAGTGAGGGCAGTCCTACTCTGCTGCACAATGGATGAGAGGCATTAGAGGAGGACGGTGTGGTCAACTGTGTCAAAGCCTGTAGATAGGTCAAGAAGGTTGAGGAGAATTAGTGCATCCCGGTCACCAACGTTACCTCTAATTTACTCTAACTGTAAGACGGCGGTTGGTCCACTGCATGGTCCCTTTAAGATTGGCAGGCAGCTCTGCATGCGTGCATTTTAAAGGGAAGGCTATATGTGTGTGGCCTGATTATCTCCAATTGCTGTGTGACCGAGCAGCTGAGATAAAGCTTTGCTGGTCAGTCACAGAGGATATAATTTGTGTTTTTTTTTTCACCCTTTTTGGTGAGGTGACAGTTTCTCAGTTGGCAATTAATAGACTGGGTTGAAGCACCAGGGATGCGACACGAGCACAAGAGTCTCACAGCCTCATGTTCACACTCACATCAGATGGCTGTTGTTGTCCTGGGTACTTTAGCAGATCTGATTTTCTCTCACAATCCTATTTATTACATACCTCCTTTTCATATCTGCTTGGAGGACAAGTCTCCACATCCCAGAGGGCAGCACTTGCAGACAAGAGGGAGGTGACCATAGCTGTGAGACTGCAGTCCTTGTGAAGGGAGGGCCATCAGACTAACATTGATTAGAGTAACAACAGGACTGAGGAGGGTGAATTCCGTGACCAACAAATGATAATTCTCTGACTCCAAGTAGTAAAATCACAAGGAATAATGAGACCATCTCCCTTTCAAATTGTTTTGTTTTGATCAGGTTTTTGACAGGAGAAATAAAAATGAAAAGTCTCTTTATTGAATCTTCAAGCACAGGAGGAGGCCATTCAGCCCATCTTGCCTTTGCTGGCTCTTTGACAACTGTCTAAGTAGCCCCATTACCCTGTTCTTTCCACAGAGTGCAGCAAATTTTAATCCTTTATATATTTATTTCATTCCATTTAGAAAGTTACAATTGACTCTAATTCCAGCACTCCCTGACCATAACAACACACTGCCTATAATTTATTTTCCTCATGTCATCTCTGTTTTTTGCCAATCACCTTAAATCTGTGCCTCTGATTATTGGGACCTGCCACTGGCAACAGTTTCTCCTTATTTATTCTATTAAAATCCTTCAAGATTTTGAATGCACCGATCAAATCTCCCCTTAATCTTCTCTGCTCTAAAGAAAACCATTAAATTTCTCTAGTTTCAGTCTTTCATTGCTGGTATCATTCTGCTAAATCTCCTTGGTACCTGTGACAGACTTTGACATCTTTCCCAAAGTGTGGTGTCCAGAAGTAGCCACAATTCTCCATCTGGATTCCAACCAGTGGTTTATAACTTCCTTGCTTTTGTGATCTATACCTCCATTTATAAAGCTAAGCATCCTGTACACCTTTTTCACATCCTGTGCCTGGGCAGCACGGTGGCACACTGGTTAGTGGTGCAGTAGTTAGCACCACAGCCTCACAGTTCCAGCGACCCAGGTTCAGTTTTGGGTACTGCCTCTGTGAAATTTGCAAGTTCTCCCTGTGTCTGTGTGGGTTTTCACCGGGTACTCCCATTTCCTCCCACCACCAAAAGACTTGCAGGTTGATAGGTAAATTGGCCATGATAAATGACCCCGAGTATAGGTAGGTGGTAGGGGAATATCGGAACAGGTGGGGATGTGGTAGGAATATGGGATTAGTGTAGGATTAGTATAAATGGGTGGTTGATGGTCGGCACAGACTAGGTGGGCCGAAGGGCATGTTTCAGTGCTGTATCTCTTAATAAATAAAATGAATTCTCAACTTGCTCTGACACCTGTGTACGTGCAACTACAGATGTCTCTGTTCCTGCATCACCTTTAAAATTGTACATTATTGTTTATTTATAATTGTTTTGCAGGACTCGCCATATTAATCCTGAGGAACTAGACCATACTGCACAGATGACAGATTTCATGAACAAACTGAAAAATGACAAGCAATCCTTTGATAACTCTGCATTTTACATTGCCTGGTACTCAACAAAAGGGCTAATGCAATTTGTCTTTAGAAAGATATAAACAGAACTTACTTCTTAAAGTTTCTGTTCCATTTACAGATAGACAACAGTGAGATGTGCTTAACTCTATTCTTCATCTTTCGTTTGGGCCTCCCACAAAGTACACATTGGATATAACTCTGTGCATGTGCCAATATTGGGATTTTGAACAATTTCCCCAATGTCCCATCTCCAGAGCCCTGTGCATGGTAAATCTGTTTATAAATACTGCCCTGTACTGGCACTTTACAGTTTTTGTTCCCACCCACACTGCTGCATTGTGAGGTGGAGTTTCTTTATTCAGAATTATTCAGCTACGTTAATTCTAACAGTCAGGTTTCCTTTCCCATTTTCATTGTATTTTACATTCACTGTTCACATTATTAGGATTTGTCCAATGAATCTAAACAACGGCTCTTTCCAGGTGCCCAGTTCAACATGTCATTACTTATCGACCTGTGACCGATAATCCCTGGTTTTCAGCAGGGTCTGTACCTCCCTGTCATTCCCCAGATAAATATGTTGGGGAGCCACATGGTCTTCCACCCCCACATTAACCAGACACTCGATTCCAACCCTGACAGATCTGACTGCCCCTGGTAGAGGAGTCCTGGCTGCTGTTGTTCCTTTTAATATTGTTTATAATTAGGTTCCCTCTTCAATTCCAAGTTATTTGTAAATGTTCCTGAATCATTTCTGACCGACCAGCTGTGAGGGGCAGCTTGGGTGATTTAACAATCGAACCCTCCACATTGAAACATTTCTGTTTGGAAATCTGGGAGTGTTTCAAACAGAGCCATCAAGTCACAAGGATATTTGTTTAATGTCTCCATCCTGCATATACACAGGACTAAACCCAGGTGTACATGGTGTTGGGCTCTGCTTTAATCGACAGGGATTAATCACTGCAGTAATTTCCTTTTCCCGTTATTTTTTTGTGAAATGAATCGTGCACAGACTGAGATTGAGATGGTTCTGTTGGCAGATATCGTTCCAAGATGTTGTCTCTTCACACAGCGATGGACTATTTTTATGTTTATCCCGGTCATGCTGACCAAAACAGTTAAAGTTGATGTGAAAAGAGCCAATAGAGAATGGGAAGTATTGCCAAGCAGAGAGTATTGAAGTTGTTACATGTGAAATCAGGGATGGTCAGATGTGGGATCGTACCTGGTCTCTTTCACTCTGAATTAGTCCATGTATAAATCGTTCTGTCTCCTGTTCTCTGAAATGTGATGGAAATGGTCTGTGAACAGACTGTGTCAACTGTGTACTGTGCATTGTAGGAAGAGCAATACATTCACTGGAGGAACCTGATAATATGGTCCTTGCTCCTGTTAACAGGCGGCTGACTCACAGGCTTCTCTTGTGGAGTAAATAAGTCATTGTCTTCCAGACTTTATTTGTTTTCTTTTGTTTTTTGACCTGCTGGGAATGTCATCTCACTGTGAAATAAAGAGGGTGATGCATCACAACACTTGGTGTCATGTTGGATTCTTACTCAGAAATAAAACTGGTCACTGATCACATTCCTCACGTCATATCAGATGAACATTCCACATTTCAGTGAAATGATACTTTGAAAATATTGAAGTGTAAAAGTAAAAAATGAAAAAGAATGGAGAGTTAGAGTGTAAGTTAGTGAGAGATGTAACATGTGGAGAGTGAGCTCCATATTTTTCAGGTAACAGCTCACATCCCCATGCAGCCTGACACTTGAATCTGTTAAACTCCCCTTTGAAGAGTGTTTATAACTCTGTCAATGGGATTTCACGAATGAAATCACAGGGTAGACAGAGACCAATTTTACCCACCTTAGGAGGCTCTCGTCTATCAGTAAAGATTTCATGAACGTGCTATCACAAACATTAATTTAACTGATCTATGGTGCCTCTCCTGGTGCTGTGATTGTGGAATTAGTGGATACTTCCAACAGTGATTAATTTCCACATAGTGGGTATGACCAGGTCTGTCACCAGGCCGACTGCTAATGCGATATTTTTGAAACTAGTGCCAAAGATCGCAGAAAGTCAAGCTGGGTTGCGTGCAATTTGTTCTTAAAATTCTGCTGCCTTTTAGCGTTGAAAATCAGTGCAATCAGGTGGTGTGATATCGTGAAGTGGAATTTGAAAATGATGTCAACCAACACTCAGGTATTTGATGAATCAAACAAGGGTATTTATTAACAAAAACAAACTGACATCACTTATGCTCTATCTTGTACAATGGTTATAAAAACATCACCCACCCAGTCTAACCTAAGGTGTGTATCTGGTCTGTTTGATAGAGGGACCACTGGCCCATGCAGTGTGTGGTGTAGTCTTGGTGATATTCATGGGTCTGATGTCTTGCAGCTGGCAGTGGCCTGTTGTTATTGCAGTGCACAGTCTATCTTGTGTCAAGGAATTAACTCCTTACTTCAATGCCTCTCTTTTCCACTGTGTCCTGAACTCAGACGTGAGCTCCGTGGTCTCGATGTGCTGATGTTCTCTGCACTCGCTCTGCACAGCTTGTTGGAGATGCTGGCCTGACTTTTCATACTGTTTCTGTCATGCTATTGCTGAAGAAAAAAAACTCATCTGCCCAAAAATCTCATTGGGCAAACCCTATACCAGTTATAGTGTTCTGGGTTCACATCAAAAACTGCCTTGTTATTGTCCTGTGAGTTTGTGTCAGACCGGCCAGATATAACTTGTTGAATAGCTCGTTTGAACAAGGTTGCCTGTCTCGTTTGGGGAGAGTAGGTGAAAAATGGAGGGGAGATGCGGTGATATCTTCATAGCTTGGAGATGTTTAGAGTGGGTGTTAATTGATAACGGGTTTTATTTCATTTGAAATGACTTGTCCCGGGAATGGCAGCCCTTTTCAGGTCTTTCGAATATTGAAAGACTGGCTGGTGAACTCCCTGCTGTTTGGTGCCTGATAGGCTGTCCCTGTATTTCTTTCATTGATTTTTAATCCGTTATTCAGAGACAATTTCTTCGTTAAAGATTGGATAGGCTAGGGTTGTATTCTTTAGTAACATAAGAGCAAAATACTACAGATGCTGGAATTCTAAAATGAGAACAGAAAATGCCAGAAATATTCAGCAGGTCTGGCAGCATGTGTGGAGAGAGAAACTGTTAATGTTTCAGGTCTGCGACCCTTCATCAGAACTGGCAAAAGTTAGAAATGTCTTTGAGCAAGTGAAAGGGGGGAGGAGGAAAAAGAACAAGAAGGAAGGACTGTGATAGGATGAAGGGGGGAGAGATTAAATGACAGATGTCATGGAACAAAAGCAAATGGAGTGCTAACTAGTTATAGTGAAGGACAAAGCACGAGTCCAGAGAGGGTGCTAATGGCAGAATAATGAACAGCTCTGAACGAATGCAAAAACATGAAAAATTACCACATGGTTAAAAAATAAATAAATACAAAAGAATATATAGAGAAAATAAAAATAATAAATTAACAAAAAATAATAGGGCCCATGGTCTGAAATTATTGAACTCACTATTGAGTCCAAAAGGGTGTAAAGTGCCTCATCGGAAAGTGAGGTGCATTCCTCGAGCTTGTGTTGATATTCACTGGAACATTGTAGCAGGCAAGGACAGGAATGTGGGCATGAGAGCAGGATTTTGAAATAAAATGACAAGCAACCGGAAGCTCCGGATCAAGCTTGCGGACCGAGCGGAGGTGTTCAGCAAAGCAATCACCCAATCTGCGTTTGGTCTCCCTGGTGTAGAGGAGCCCGCACTGTGAGCATTGAATTCTTCTTCTTTCTTTTTCTTTTGGGCCTCCTTATCTCGAGAGACAATGGATACGCGCCTGGAGGTGGTCAGTGGTTTGTGAAGCAGCGCCTGGAGTGGCTATAAAGGCCAATTCTGGAGTGACAGGCTCTTCCACAGGTGCTGCAGAGAAATTTGTTTGTTGGGGCTGTTGCACAGTTGGCTCTCCCCTTGCGCCTCTGTCTTTTTTCCTGCCAACTACTAAGTCTCTTCGACTCGCCACAATTTAGCCCTGTCTTTATGGCTGCCCGCCAGCTCTGGCGAATGCTGGCAACTGACTCCCACGACTTGTGATCAATGTCACACGATTTCATGTCGCGTTTGCAGACGTCTTTATAACGGAGACATGGACGGCCGGTGGGTCTGATACCAGTGGCGAGCTCGCTGTACAATGTGTCTTTGGGGATCCTGCCATCTTCCATGCGGCTCACATGGCCAAGCCATCTCAAGCGCCGCTGACTCAGTAGTGTGTATAAGCTGGGGGTGTTGGCCGCTTCAAGGACTTCTGTGTTGGAGATATAGTCCTGCCACCTGATGCCAAGTATTCTCCGAAGGCAGCGAAGATGGAATGAATTGAGACGTCGCTCTTGGCTGGCATACGTTGTCCAGGCCTCGCTGCCGTAGAGCAAGGTACTGAGGACACAGGCCTGATACACTCGGACTTTTGTGTTCCGTGTCAGTGCGCCATTTTCCCACACTCTCTTGGCCAGTCTGGACATAGCAGTGGAAGCCTTACCCATGCGCTTGTTGATTTCTGCATCTAGAGACAGGTTACTGGTGATAGTTGAGCCTAGGTAGGTGAACTCTTGAACCACTTCCAGAGCGTGGTCGCCAATATTGATGGATGGAGCATTTCTGACATCCTGCCCCATGATGTTCGTTTTCTTGAGGCTGATGGTTAGGCCAAATTCATTGCAGGCAGACGCAAACCTGTCGATGAGACTCTGCAGGCATTCTTCAGTGTGAGATGTTAAAGCAGCATCGTCAGCAAAGAGGAGTTCTCTGATGAGGACTTTCCGTACTTTGGACTTTGCTCTTAGACGGGCAAGGTTGAACAACCTGCCCCCTGATCTTGTGTGGAGGAAAATTCCTTCTTCAGAGGATTTGAACGCATGTGAAAGCAGCAGGGAGAAGAAAATCCCAAAAAGTGTGGGTGCGAGAACACAGCCCTGTTTCACACCACTCAGGATAGGAAAGGGCTCTGATGAGGAGCCACCATGTTGAATTGTGCCTTTCATATTGTCATATTTGGTCTCCCTGGTGTAGAGGAGCCCGCACTGTGAGCATTGAATACAGTATCATAAACTGAAAGAAGTTCAAGTAAACAACTGCTTCACCTGAAAGGAGAATTTGGAGCCTTGGATGGTGAGGAGAGAGGAGGCAAAAGGGCAGCTATCACACCTCCTGCGATTGCACGGGAAGGTGCCGTCAGAAAGGGAAGATGTGTCAGGGTGATGGAGGAGTGGACCAGGGTGTTGTGGAGGAAATGGTCCCTTCGGAATGCTGACAGGGGAGGGGAGGGTAAGTTGTGTTTATTGGTGGCATCACGCTGGAGGTGGTGGGAATAGAGGATGATCCTTTGGATGTAGAGGATGGTGGGGTGGAAAGTGAGGACAAGGAGAACCCTGTCATGGTTCTGGAAGGGAGGGAAAGGGTGAGGACAGAAGTGCAGGAAATGGATCAGACACAGTCAAGAGCCCTGTCAATTACAGTGGAGGGGTATCCTCGTTTGCAGCAGAGGAGGCTGAGGGGAGACCTAATTGAACTGCATAATATTGTGGGGGGTCTACACAGAGTAGATAGGAAGGTTCTATTCCCCCTGGTTGAGGGATCCATAACCTGGGGGTAGTAGATTTAATAAGTGGTAGGAGGTTTAGAGGGGATTTGTGCGGAAATCTTTTCACCTAGAGGGTGATGACGGTCTGGAACTCACTGCCTGAAAGGGTAGTAGAGGCAGAAACCCTCATAACATTTAAAAAGTACTTGGATATGTACTTGAAGTGCCGGAACCTACAAGGTGACAGATCAGGAGCTGGAAAGTGGTGTTAGGATGGATGACTCATTGGCCAGCGCGTACATGATGGGCTGAATGGCCTCCTCTGTGTTGTAAATTTCTATGATTTCTATCAAACTGTCTGTGTTAAATTTCAACTGTCACGTGCCCATTTCAACAATCTGTCAAGATCCTTCTAAAGTCTATTACTATCCTCCTCACTACTACCTTTCTGAATTTCATGTCTTCTGCAAAATATGACATTATACCGTGTGTATCCACTGACAACGTATGTAAGCCAAGAGCGACGTCTCAATTCATTCCATCTTCACTGCCTCCGGAGAGTACTTGGCATCAGGTGGCAGGACCGTATCTCCAACACAGAAGTCCTCGAGGCGGCCAACATCCCCAGCTTGTTCACGCTACTGAGTCAGCGGCGCTTGAGATGGCTTGGCCATGTGAGCCGCATGGAAGATGGCAGGATCCCCAAAGACACATTGTACAGCGAGCTCGCCACTGGTATCAGACCCACTGGCCGTCCATGTCACCGATCTTGTTCATACCAGTCATCTCATTGTGATTGGTATATTCGTATACAGCAAGTGAGGAACACGACAGAGAGCACTTCCTGAAAGGTGGTGGAAGGAGTTTCAAGAGCAGCATTCAAACAGAATTTAATAATTACACAGAAACCATCGAAATGTTACATGATGGGAAAAAATATATCGGGTTACGGGGAAAAAGCATGAGAGTGGGATTCATTGGATAGCTGTACCAGAGGCAGCAGAGACACAATGGGCTGAATTTTGTTTTGAAGAAAATGGCGGCCCACATGTACGGGCCACACGCCGCTATGTTGCTGTGATCTTGCACGCGGTAGCTCATTTAAATATGCAGGGTGAGCCAGCCCCTTCCCCCAATCACGTGGCGGGGGCGGCCTCCGCGAGGCCATGAACAGCATCAGCTGCCTCGACGGAGGCACTGGCTCCATTTTCAAAAGGCAGCCAGCCCTGCCCAGAGACTGCAGAGTTAAACCCTGTACACCCCGACTACACCGAAAATAAATGTTCACCCCATTTCCTCCCCCACCCCCCAACCCAAAACACTTAGATTAAAGTGTTCTTCTCTCTACCTCCAACTGCACAAAGTGTGGAGATCACCTCTTCCTGCCACCAGACTACAAATGCAGAGTTAATCCTGTTCCCCCCGCTCCCCACTACATTATAAATCCTGAGTTCCACCCTTTCCCACCTCGGTGGCGCCAGCTTTCCCTGGATGGGAAAGTGAAGGCACGTGAGTGCCACACGTCGCACAGAAGATCTCGATCTGTCGGTAAGATTGTCGGGAATTATATTTAAATATATTCACAAACTTTATTTAAATTTATAAAGTCTGGTCCCATCGCACAGTGGTGGAGGGGCTGCCATGGAGCCTCACCACCACCAGGAAGATTGGGCCTGGCAATCCCAGCGTCAGGTTCTGTGGTGAGCCGCTGCCACTCCGGACGTCTGGCACCCGGACACTGCACCCCCGCTATGGAGCCCGACATCGGGAGCTGAACAAAATTTAGCCTGATGGGTTGCATGGCCTCATTCTGTGTGTCTCATTTTATGATTCTCTGTGTGTATTTCCGAGGAGGTGACTTCAGCCTTCATTGGATCAGTTTGACAGTTATTAATTTTAATTTGAATTCTGCATCCAACAACAACCAAAACAAAGAACAAAGAACAAAGAAAATTACAGCACAGGAACAGGCCCTTCGGCCCTCCAAGCCTGCGCCGATCCAGATCCTCTATCTAAACATTTCGCCTATTTTCTGAGGGTCTGTATCTCCTTGCTTCCTGCCCATTCATGTATCTGTCTAGATACATCTTAAAAGACACTATCATGCCCGCGTCAACCACCTCCGCTGGCAACGCATTCCAGGCACCCACCACCCTCTGCGTAAAGAACTTTCCACGCATATCCCCCCTAAACTTTTCCCCTCTCACTTTGAACTCGTGACCCCTAGTAATTGAATACCCCACTCTGGGAAAAAGCTTCTTGCTATCCAACCTGTCTAAACCTCTCATGATTTTGTCCACCTCAATCAGGTCCCCCCTCAACCTCCGTTTTTCTAATGAAAATAATCCTAATCTACTCAACCTCTCTTCATAGCTAGCGTCCTCCATACCAGGCAACATCCTGGTGAACCTCCTCTGCACCCTCTCCAAAGCATCTGCATCCTTTTGGTAATGTGGCGACCAGAACTGCATGCAGTATTCCAAATCTGGCCGAACCAAAGTCCTATACAACTGTAACATGACCTGCCAACTCTTGTACTCAATACCCCGTCCGATGAAGGAAAGCATGCCGTATGCCTTCTTGACCACTCTATTGACCTGCGTTGCCACCTTCAGGGAACAATGGACCTGAACACCCAAATCTCTCTGTACATCAATTTTCCCCAGGACTTTTCCATTTACTGTATAGTTCACTCTTGAATTGGATCTTCCAAAATGCATCACCTCGCATTTGCCCTGATTGAACTCCATCTGCCATTTCTCTGCCCAACTCTCCAATCTATCCATAGTCTGCTGTATTCTCTGACAGTCCTCTTCACTATCTGCTACTCCATCAATCTTAGTGTCGTCTGCAAACTTGCTAATCAGACCACCTATACTTTCCTCCAAATCATTTATGTATATCACAAACAACAGTGGTCCCAGCACGGATCCCTGTGGAACACCACCGGTCACACGTCTCCATTTTGAGAAACTCCCTTCCACTGCTACTCTCTGTCTCCTGTTGCCCAGCCAGTTCTTTATCCATCTAGCTAGTACACCCTGGACCCCATGCGACTTCACTTTCTCCATCAGCCTACCATGGGGAACCTTATCAAATGCCTTACTGAAGTCCATGTATATGACATCTACAGCCCTTCCCTCATCAATCAACTTTGTCACTTCCTCAAAGAATTCTATTAAGTTGGTAAGACATGACCTTCCCTGCACAAAACCATGTTGCCTATCACTGATAAGCTCATTTTCTTCCAAATGGGAATAGATCCTATCCCTCAGTATCTTCTCCAGCAGCTTCCCTACCACTGACATCAGACTCACCGGTCTATAATTACCTGGATTTTCCCTGCTACCCTTCTTAAACAAGGGGACAACATTAGCAATTCTCCAGTCCTCCGGGACCTCACCCGTGTTTAAGGATGCTGCAAAGATATCTGTTAAGGCCCCAGCTATTTCCTCTCTCGCTTCCCACAGCAACCTGGGATAGATCCCATCCGGACCTGGGGACTTGTCCACCTTAATGCCTTTTAGAATACCCAACACTTCCTCCCTCCTTATGCCGACTTGACCTAGAGTAATCAAACATCTGTCCCTAACCTCAACATCCGTCATGTCCCTCTCCTCGGTGAATACCGATGCAAAGTACTCGTTTAGAATCTCACCCATTTTCTCTGACTCCACGCATAACTTTCCTCCTTTGTCCTTAAGAGGGCCAATCATTTCTCTAGTTATCCTCTTGCTCCTTATGTATGAATAAAAGGCTTTGGGATTTTCCTTAACCTTGTTTACTAAAGATATTTCATGACCCCTTTTAGCCCTCTTAATTCCTCGTATCAGATCGGTCCTGCATTCCCGATATTCTTTCAAAGCTTCGTCTTTCTTCAGCATCCTAGACCTTATGTATGTTTCCTTTTTCCTCCTAGCTAGTCTCACAATTTCACCTGTCATCCATGGTTCCCTAATCTTGCCATTTCTATCCCTCATTTTCACAGGAACATGTCTCTCCTGCACGCTAATCAACCTCTCTTTAAAAGCCTCCCACATATCAAATGTGGATTTACCTTTAAACAGCTGCTCCCAATCTACATTCCCCAGCTCCTGCCGAATTTTGGTATAGTTGGCCTTCCTCCAATTTAGCACTCTTCCTTTAGGACCACTCTCGTCTTTGTCCATGAGTATTCTAATAGTGATCACTATTCCCAAAGTAGTCCGCTACTGAAACTTCAACCACCTGGCCGGGCTCATTCCCCAACACCAGGTCCAGTATGGTCCCTTCCCGAGTTGGACTATTTACATACTGCTCTAGAAAGCCCTCCTGGATGCTCCTTACAAATTCTGCTCCATCTAGACCTCTAACACTAAGTGAATCCCAGTCAATGTTGGGAAAATTAAAATCTCCTCTCTCCACCACCCTGTTGCTCCTACATCTTTCCATAATCTGTTTACATATTTGTACCCCTATCTCACGCTCGCTGTTGGGAGGCCTATAGTACAGCCCCAACATTGTTACCGCACCCTTCCTATTTCTGAGTTCTGCCCATATTGCCTCACAGCTCAAGTCCTCCATAGTGCCTTCCTTCAGCACAGCTGTGATATCCTCTTTGACCAGTAATGCAACTCCTCCACCCCTTTTACCTCCCTCTCTATCCCGCCTGAAGCATCGATATCCTGGGATATTTAGTTGCCAGTCACACCCTTCCCTCAACCAAGTCTCAGTGACAGCAATAACATCATACTCCCAGGTACTAATCCAAGCCCTATGTTCATCTGCCTTACCTACTACACTTCTTGCATTAAAACAAATGCACCTCAAACCACCAGTCCCTTTGCATACATCATCTGCTCCCTGCTTACTCTTCCCGTTAGTCACGCTGACTTCATTATCTAGTTCCTTACAGGCTATCGTTACTACCTCCTTACTGTCCACTGACCTCCTCATTTGGTTCCCATCCCCCTGTCACATTAGTTTAAACCCTCCCCAACAGCATTAGCAAAAGCACCCCCAAGGACATTGGTTCCAGTCCGGCCCAGGTGTAGACCATCCAATTTGTAATAGTCCCACCTCCCCCAGAACCGGTCCCAATGTCGCAAAAATCTGAACCCCTCCCTCCTGCACCATCTCTCAAGCCACGCATTCATCCTGACTATTCTTTCATTTCTACTCTGACTATCACGTGGCACTGGTAGCAATCCTGAGATTTCTACCTCTGAGGTCCTACTTTATAACTTGGCTCCTAACTCCCTAAATTCTGCTTGTAGGACCTCATCCCGTTTTTTACCTATATCATTGGTGCCTATGTGCACAACGACAACTGGCTGTTCACCCTCCCCCTTCAGAATGTAATGCAGCCGATCTGAGACATCCCTGACCCGTGCACCTGGGAGGCAACATACCATTCAGGAGTCTCGTTTTCAACCACAGAACCGCCTATCTAATCCCCTTACAATCGAATCCCCTATGACTATAGCCCTTCCACTCTTTTTCCCGCCCTTCTGAACAGCAGAGCCAGCCACGGTGCCATGAACCTGGCTACTGCTGCCTTCCCCTGGTGAGCCAGCTCCCTCAACAGTATCCAAAACGGTACACCTGTTTTTGAGGGAGATGACTGCAGGGACACCTGCGCTGCCTTCCTGCACTTTCTCTGCCTTTTGGTCACCCATTCCCTTTCTCCCTCAGCAATCCGAATCTGCGGTGTGACCAATTCGCTAAACGTGCTATCCACGACCTCCTCAGCATCGCGGATGCTCCAAAGTGAGTCCATCCGCATCTCCAGAGACGTCATGCGGTCGAACGAGAGCTGCAGCTGGACACACTTCCTGCACGTGAAGGAGTCAGGGACATCAGCCGTGTCCCTGAGCTCCCACATTGAGCAAGAGGAGCATAACACGGGTCTGAGAACTCCTGCCATTTTTAATCTTCAGCTTAACATAGTCTTAACTTAGATAAATGAAAAATGAACAAAGTGTTTTGACCAATCACATGAAAAAAAAATAAATGGAAAAAGCCTTACCTTATCTGCACACCCAAATATATCGGACTTACTTACCCAGCTGCCACCTCGCTCTCCCTGTCGCTGCTGCAAAAAGAACAGTTCCAACAAGAATTCCTTATGCTCTTTCTGTAGCCAGTAACAAATCATCAACACATTGTAATTAACAATAAGGGATTAAAATGTTTTTACCTGCTGACATTGAGGTGAACAATTCCTTGTATATTGCTGATCTCCAAATGTAGATGTGAATTTGCCCTGGTTTCCTCAATACAGGAATGCTCAAAATCCCATCAGCAATGCCCAGGGTGGGGGTTTAAGAGCCAGCAAAAGTCCTAATGTTTCTTTTTCCACATTGGAATACTTGTTTTGATGGCAATTTAGTTTTCTTGAAAAGTACTTCACTGGCTTCTCTATGACCAATTCATCATCCTGCAATAGGACTGTGCCCAATTCATCATCCTGCAATAGGACTGTGCCCTATTCATCATCCTGCAATAGGACTCTGCCCAATTGATCATCCTGCAATAGGACTGTGCCCAATTCATCATCCTGCAATAGAACTGTGCCCAATTGATCATCCTGCAATAGGACTGTGCCCAATTCATAATCCTGCAATAGGACTGTGCCCAATTCATCATCCTGCAATAGGACTGTGCCCAATTCATCATCCTGCAATAGGACTGTGTCCAATTCATCATCCTGCAATAGGACTGTACCCAATTCATCATCCTGCAATAGGACTGAGTCCAATTCATCATCCTGCAAGCGGACTGTACCCAATTCATCATACTGCAATAGGACTGTGCCCAATTCATCATCCTGCAATAGAACTCAGCCTAATTCATCATCCTGCAATAGGAGTGTACCCAATTCATCATCCTGCAATAGGACAGTGTCCAATTCATCATCCTGCAATAGGACTGTGTCCAATTCATCATCCTGCAATAGGACTGTACCCAATTCATCATCCTGCAATAGGACTGTGACCAATTCATCATCCTACAATAGGACTGCACCCAATTCATCATCCTGCAATAGCACTGTGTCCAATTCATCATCCTGCAATAGGACTGTACCCAATTCATCATCCTGCAATAGGACTGTGACCAATTCTTCATCCTGCAATAGCACTGTGACCAATTCATCATCCTGCAGTAGAACTCAGCCCAATTCATCATCCTGCAATAGGAGTGTACCCAATTCATCATCCTGCAATAGGACTGTGTCCAATTCATCATCCTGCAAGCGGACTGTACCCAATTCATCATCCTGCATAAGGACTGTGATCAATTCATCATCCTGCAATAGGAATGTGTCCAATTCATCATCCTGCAAGCGGACTGTACCCAATTCATCATCCTGCAATAGGACTGTGACCAATTCATCATCCTGCAATAGGACTGAGTCCAATTCATCATCCTGCAAGCGGACTGAACCCAATTCATCCTCCTGCAATAGGACTGTATCCAATTCATCATCCTGCAATAGGACTCAGCCCAATTCATCATCCTGCAATAGGAGTGTATCCAATTCATCATCCTGCAATAGGACTGTGTCCAATCCATCATCCTGCAATAGGACTGTGTCCAATTCATCATCCTGCAAGCGGACTGCACCCAATTCATCATCCTGCAATAGGACTGTGCCCATTTCATCATCCTGCAATAGGACTGTGCCCAATTCATCATCCTGCAATAGGACTGTGTCCAATTCATCATCCTGCAGGAGGACTGTACCCAATTCATCATCCTGCAATAGGACTGAACCCAATTCATCATCCTGCAATAGGACTGAGTCCAATTCATCATCCTGCAAGCGGACTGTACACAATTCATCATCCTGCAATAGGACTGTGACCAATTCATCATCCTGCAATAGGACTGAGTCCAATTCATCATCCTGCAAGCGGACTGTACCCAATTCATCCTCCTGCAATAGGACTGTATCCAATTCATCATCCTGCAATAGGACTCAGCCCAATTCATCATCCTGCAATAGGAGTGTATCCAATTCATCATCCTGCAATAGGACTGTGTCCAATCCATCATCCTGCAATAGGACTGTGTCCAATTCATCATCCTGCAAGCGGACTGCACCCAATTCATCATCCTGCAATAGGACTGTGCCCAATTCATCATCCTGCAATAGGACTGTGCCCAATTCATCATCCTGCAATAGGACTGTGTCCAATTCATCATCCTGCAAGAGGACTGTACCCAATTCATCATCCTGCAATAGGACTGAACCCAATTCATCATCCTGCAATAGGACTGAGTCCAATTCATCATCCTGCAAGCGGACTGTACCCGATTCATCATCCTGCAAGCGGACTGTACCCAATTCATCATCCTGCTATCGGACTGTGTCCAATTCATCATCCTGCAATAGGATTGAGACCAATTCATCATCCTGCAATAGGAGGGCACCCAATTCATCATCATGCAATAGGAGTGTCCCCAATTCATCATCCTGCAATAGGACTGTGCCCAATTCATCATCCTGCAATAGGACTGTGTCCAATTCATCATCCTGCAATAGGATTGAGTCCAATTCATCATCCTGCAATAGGAGTGCACCCAATTCATCATCATGCAATAGGAGTGTCCCCAATTCATCATCCTGCAATAGGACTGTACCCAATTCATCATCCTGCAATAGGACTGTACCCAATTCATCATCCTGTAATGGGACTGTACCCAATTCATCATCCTGCAATCGGACTGTACCCAATTCATCAACCTGCAATAGGACTGTACCCAATTCATCATCCTGTAAAAGGACTGTGCCCAATTCATCATCCTGCAATAGGATTGTGCCCAATTCATCATCCTGCAATAGGACTGTACCCAATTCATCATCCTGCAATAGGACAGTACCCAATTCATCATCCTGCAATAGGACTGCACCCAATTCATCATCCTGCAATAGGACTGTGTCCAATTCATCATCCTGCAATAGGACTGTGTCCAATTCATCATCCTGCAATAGGACTGTGTCCAATTCATCATCCTGCAATAGGACTGTGCCCAATTCATCATCCTGCAATAGGACTGTGTCCAATTCATCATCCTGCAATAGGACTGTACCCAATTCATCATCCTGCAATAGGACTGTGCCCAACTCATCATCCTGCAATAGGACTGTACCCAATTCATCATCCTGCAATAGGACTGTACCCAATTCATCATCCTGCAGGCGGACTGTACCCAATTCTTTATCCTGCAATAGGAGTGGACCCAATTCATCATCGTGTAATAGGACTGTGCCCAATTCATCATCCTGCAATAGGACTGTACCCAATTCATCATCCTGCAAATGGACTGTGTCCAATTCATCATCCTGCAATTGGACTGTGATCAATTCATCATCCTGCAATAGGACTGTGCCCAATTCATCATCCTGCAAGCGGACTGTGATCAATTCATCATCATGCAATAGGACTGTGATCAATTCATCATCCTGCAATAGGACTGTACCCAATTCATCATCCTGCAAGCGGACTGCACCCAATTCATCATCCTGCAATAGGACTGTACCCAATTCATCATCCTGCAAATGGACTGTGTCCAATTCATCATCCTGCATTTGGATTGTGTCCAATTCATCATCCTGCAATAGGACTGTGTCCAATTCATCATCCTGCATTTGGACTGTGTCCAATTCATCATCCTGCAATAGGACTGTGTCCAATTCATCATCCTGCAATAGGACTGTGCGCAATTCATCATCCTGCAATCGGACTGCACCCAATTCATCATCCTGCAAATGGACTGTGTCCAATTCATCATCCTGCAATAGGACTGTACCCAATTCATCATCCTGCAATAGGACTGTGTCCAATTCATCATCCTGCAATAGGACTGTGCCCAATTCATCATCCTGCAATAGGACTGTGTCCAATTCATCATCCTGCAATAGGACTGTGTCCAGTTCATCATCCTGCAATAGGACTGTGCCCAATTCATCATCCTGCAATAGGACTGTGTCCAATTCATCATCCTGCAATAGGACTGTACCCAATTCATCATCCTGCAATAGGACTGTGCCCAACTCATCATCCTGCAATAGGACTGTACCCAATTCATCATCCTGCAAGCGGACTGTACCCAATTCATCATCCTGCAATAGGAGTGTACCCAATTCATCATCCTGCAAGCGTACTGTACCCAATTCATCATCCTGCAAGCGGACTGTACCCAATTCATCATCCTGCAAATGGACTGTACCCAATTCATCATCCTGCAATTGGACTGTGATCAATTCATCATCCTGCAATAGGACTGTACCCAATTCATCATCCTGCAAGCGGACTGCACCCAATTCATCATCCTGCAATAGGAGTGTACCCAATTCATCATCCTGCAATAGGACTGTACCCAATTCATCATCCTGCAAGTGGACTGTACCCAATTCATCATCCTGCAAATGGACTGTGTCCAATTCATCATCCTGCAATTGGACTGTGATCAATTCATCATCCTGCAATAGGACTGTACCCAATTCATCATCCTGCAAGCGGACTGTACCCAATTCATCATCCTGCAACAGGAGTGGACCCAATTCATCATCCTGCAAATGGACTGTGTCCAATTCATCATCCTGCAATTGGACTGTGATCAATTCATCATCCTGCAATAGGACTGTGTCCAATTCATCATCCTGCAATAGGACTGTGTCCAATTCATCATCCTGCAGTAGGAGTGGACCCAATTCATCATCCTGCAATAGGACTGTGCCCAATTCATCATCCTGAAATAGGACTGTGTCCAATTCACCATCCTGCAATTGGACTGTGATCAATTCATCATCCTGCAATAGGACTGTGTCCAATTCATCATCCTGCAATAGGACTATGTCCAATTCATCATCCTGCAATAGGACTATGTCCGATTCATCATCCTGCAATAGGACTGTACCCAATTCATCATCCTGCAATAGGACAGTACCCAATTCATCATCCTGCAATAGGACTGTACCCAATTCATCATCCTGCAATAGGACTGTGTCCAATTCATCATCCTGCAAGCGGACTGTGCCCAATTCATCATCCTGCAATCGGACTGTACCCAATTCATCATCCTGCAATATGACTGTGTCCAGTTCATCATCCTGCAATAGGACTGTGTCCAATTCATCATCCTGCAATAGGACTGTACCCAATTCATCATCCTGCAATAGGACTGTGACCAATTCATCATCCTGCAATAGGACTGTGTCCAATTCATCATCCTGCAATAGGACTGTACCCAATTCATCATCCTGCAATAGGACTGTGTCCAATTCATCCTCCTGCAATAGGACTGTGTCCAATTCATCATCCTGCAATAGGACTGTACCCAATTCATCATCCTGCAATAGGACTGTACCCAATGCATCAACCTGCAATAGGACTGTACCCAATTCATCATCCTGCAGGTGGAATGTACCCAATTCTTCATCCTGCAATAGGAGTGAACCCAATTCATCATCGTGTAATAGGACTGTGCCCAATTCATCATCCTGCAATAGGACTGTACCAAATTCATCATCCTGCAAATGGACTGTGATCAATTCATCATCCTGCAATTGGACTGTGATCAATTCATCATCGTGTAATAGGACTGTGCCCAATTCATCATCCTGCAATAGGACTGTACCCAATTCATCATCCTGCAAATGGACAGTGTCCAATTCATCATCCTGCATTTGGACTGTGTCCAATTCATCATCCTGCAACAGGACTGTGTCCAATTCATCATCCTGCAATAGGACTGTGCGCAATTCATCATCATGTAATAGGACTGTGCCCAATTCATCATCCTGCAATAGGACAGTACCCAATTCATCATCCTGCAAATGGACTGTGTCCAATTCATCATCCTGCATTTGGACTGTGTCCAATTCATCATCCTGCAACAGGACTGTGTCCAATTCATCATCCTGCAATAGGACTGTGTCCAATTCATCATCCTGCAATAGGACTGTGTCCAATTCAACATCCTGCAATAGGACTGTGTGCAATTCATCATCCTGCAATAGGATTGTGCCCAATTCATCATCCTATCAATCGGACTGCACCCAATTCATCATCCTGCAAATGGACTGTGTCCAATTCATCATCCTGCAATAGGACTGTACCCAATTCATCATCCTGCAATAGGACTGTGTCCAATTCATCATCCTGCAATAGGACTGTGCCCAATTCATCATCCTGCAATAGGACTGTGTCCAATTCATCATCCTGCAATAGGACTGTTTCCAGTTCATCATCCTGCAATAGGACTGTGCCCAATTCATCATCCTGCAATAGGACTGTGTCCAATTCATCATCCTGCAATAGGACTGTACCCAATTCATCATCCTGCAATAGGACTGTGCCCAACTCATCATCCTGCAATAGGACTGTACCCAATTCATCATCCTGCAAGCGGACTGTACCCAATTCATCATCCTGCAATCGGACTGTGTCCAATTCATCATCCTGCAATAAGACTATGTCCGATTCATCATCCTGCAATAGGACTGTACCCAATTCATCATCCTGCAATAGGACTGTGTCCAATTCATCATCCTGCAAGCGGACTGTGCCCAATTCATCATCCTGCAATCGGACTGTACCCAATTCATCATCCTGCAATATGACTGTGTCCAGTTCATCATCCTGCAATAGGACTGTGTCCAATTCATCATCCTGCAATAGGACTGTACCCAATTCATCATCCTGCAATAGGACTGTGACCAATTCATCATCCTGCAATAGGACTGTGTCCAATTCATCATCCTGCAATAGGACTGTACCCAATTCATCATCCTGCAATAGGACTGTGTCCAATTCATCCTCCTGCAATAGGACTGTGTCCAATTCATCATCCTGCAATAGGACTGTACCCAATTCATCATCCTGCAATAGGACTGTACCCAATGCATCAACCTGCAATAGGACTGTACCCAATTCATCATCCTGCAGGTGGAATGTACCCAATTCTTCATCCTGCAATAGGAGTGAACCCAATTCATCATCGTGTAATAGGACTGTGCCCAATTCATCATCCTGCAATAGGACTGTACCCAATTCATCATCCTGCAAATGGACTGTGTCCAATTCATCATCCTGCAATTGGACTGTGATCAATTCATCATCCTGCAATAGGACAGTACCCAATTCATCATCCTGCATGCGGACTGTGATCAATTCATCATCCTGCAATTGGACTGTGATCAATTCATCATCGTGTAATAGGACTGTGCCCAATTCATCATCCTGCAAATGGACAGTGTCCAATTCATCATCCTGCATTTGGACTGTGTCCAATTCATCATCCTGCAACAGGACTGTGTCCAATTCATCATCCTGCAATAGGACTGTGCGCAATTCATCATCATGTAATAGGACTGTGCCCAATTCATCATCCTGCAATAGGACTGTACCCAATTCATCATCCTGCAAATGGAATGTGTCCAATTCATCATCCTGCATTTGGACTGTGTCCAATTCATCATCCTGCAACAGGACTGTGTCCAATTCATCATCCTGCAATAGGACTGTGCGCAATTCATCATCCTGCAATAGGACTGTGTCTAATTCAACATCCTGCAATAGGACTGTGTGCAATTCATCATCCTGCAATAGGATTGTGCCCAATTCATCATCCTATCAATCGGACTGCACCCAATTCATCATCCTGCAAATGGACTGTGTCCAATTCATCATCCTGCAATAGGACTGTACCCAATTCATCATCCTGCAATAGGACTGTGTCCAATTCATCATCCTGCAATAGGACTGTGCCCAATTCATCATCCTGCAATAGGACTGTGTCCAATTCATCATCCTGCAATAGGACTGTTTCCAGTTCATCATCCTGCAATAGGACTGTGCCCAATTCATCATCCTGCAATAGGACTGTGTCCAATTCATCATCCTGCAATAGGACTGTACCCAATTCATCATCCTGCAATAGGACTGTGCCCAACTCATCATCCTGCAATAGGACTGTACCCAATTCATCATCCTGCAAGCGGACTGTACCCAATTCATCATCCTGCAATAGGAGTGTACCCAATTCATCATCCTGCAAGCGGACTGTACCCAATTCATCATCCTGCAAGCGGACTGTACCCAATTCATCATTCTGCAAATGGACTGTACCCAATTCATCATCCTGCAATTGGGCTGTGATCAATTCATCATCCTGCAATAGGACTGTACCCAATTCATCATCCTGCAAGCGGACTGTACCCAATTCATCATCCTGCAATAGGACTGTACCCAATTCATCATCCTGCAAGCGGACTGTACCCAATTCATCATCCTGCAATAGGAGTGGACCCAATTCATCATCCTGCAAATGGACTGTGTCCAATTCATCATCCTGCAATTGGACTGTGATCAATTCATCATCCTGCAATAGGACTGTGTCCAATTCATCATCCTGCAATAGGACTGTGTCCAATTCATCATCCTGCAATAGGACTGGGCGCAATTCATCATCCTGCAATAGGACTGTGCCCAATTCATCATCCTGCAATAGGACTGTGTCCAATTCATCATCCTGAAATAGGACTGTGTCCAATTCATCATCCTGCAATTGGACTGTGATCAATTCATCATCCTGCAATAGGACTGTGTCCAATTCATCATCCTGCAATAGGACTATGTCCAATTCATCATCCTGCAATAGGACTATGTCCGATTCATCATCCTGCAATAGGACTGTAACCAATTCATCATCCTGCAATAGGACAGTACCCAATTCATCATCCTGCAATAGGACTGTACCCAATTCATCATCCTGCAATAGGACTGTGTCCAATTCATCATCCTGCAATAGGACTGTGCCCAATTCATCATCCTGCAATACGACTGTACCCAATTCATCATCCTGCAATAGGACTGTGTCCAGTTCATCATCCTGCAATAGGACTGTGTCCAATTCATCATCCTGCAATAGGACTGTACCCAATTCATCATCCTGCAATAGGTCTGTGTCCAATTCATCATCCTGCAATAGGACTGTGTCCAATTCATCATCCTGCAATAGGACTGTACCCAATTCATCATCCTGCAATAGGACTGTGTCCAATTCATCATCCTGCAATAGGACTGTGTCCAATTCATCATCCTGCAATAGGACTGTACCCAATTCATCATCCTGCAATAGGTCTGTGTCCAATTCATCATCCTGCAATAGGACTGTGTCCAATTCATCATCCTGCAATAGGACTGTGCCCAATTCATCATCCTGCAATAGGACTGTGTCCAATTCATCATCCTGCAATAGGTCTGTGTCCAATTCATCATCCTGCAATAGGACTGTGTCCAATTCATCATCCTGCAATAGGACTGTGCCCAATTCATCATCCTGCAATAGGACTGTGTCCAATTCATCATCCTGCAATAGGACTGTACCCAATTCATCATCCTGCAATAGGTCTGTGTCCAATTCATCATCCTGCAATAGGACTGTGTCCAATTCATCATCCTGCAATAGGACTGTGCCCAATTCATCATCCTGCAATAGGACTGTGTCCAATTCATCATCCTGCAATAGGACTGTTTCCAGTTCATCATCCTGCAATAGGACTGTGCCCAATTCATCATCCTGCAATAGGACTGTGTCCAATTCATCATCCTGCAATAGGACTGTACCCAATTCATCATCCTGCAATAGGACTGTGCCCAACTCATCATCCTGCAATAGGACTGTACCCAATTCATCATCCTGCAAGCGGACTGTACCCAATTCATCATCCTGCAATAGGAGTGTACCCAATTCATCATCCTGCAAGCGGACTGTACCCAATTCATCATCCTGCAAGCGGACTGTACCCAATTCATCATTCTGCACATGGACTGTACCCAATTCATCATCCTGCAATTGGGCTGTGATCAATTCATCATCCTGCAATAGGACTGTACCCAATTCATCATCCTGCAAGCGGACTGTACCCAATTCATCATCCTGCAATAGGAGTGTACCCAATTCATCATCCTGCAATAGGACTGTACCCAATTCATCATCCTGCAATAGGACTGTGCCCAATTCATCATCCTGCAATAGGACTGTGTCCAATTCATCATCCTGCAATAGGACTGTGTCAAATTCATCATCCTGCATTTGGACTGTGATCAATTCATCATCCTGCAATAGGACTGTACCCAATTCATCATCCTGCAATAGGACTGTACCCAATTCATCATCCTGCAATAGGACTGTGTCCAATTCATCATCCTGCAATAGGACTGTGCCCAATTCATCATCCTGCAATAGGACTGTACCCAATTCATCATCCTGCAATAGGACTGTGTCCAGTTCATCATCCTGCAATAGGACTGTGTCCAATTCATCATCCTGCAATAGGACTGTACCCAATTCATCATCCTGCAATAGGTCTGTGTCCAATTCATCATCCTGCAATAGGACTGTGTCCAATTCATCATCCTGCAATAGGACTGTACCCAATTCATCATCCTGCAATAGGACTGTGTCCAATTCATCATCCTGCAATAGGACTGTGTCCAATTCATCTTCCTGCAATAGGACTGTACCCAATTCATCATCCTGCAATAGGTCTGTGTCCAATTCATCATCCTGCAATAGGACTGTGTCCAATTCATCATCCTGCAATAGGACTGTGCCCAATTCATCATCCTGCAATAGGACTGTGTCCAATTCATCATCCTGCAATAGGTCTGTGTCCAATTCATCATCCTGCAATAGGACTGTGTCCAATTCATCATCCTGCAATAGGACTGTGCCCAATTCATCATCCTGCAATAGGACTGTATCCAATTCATCATCCTGCAATAGGACTGTACCCAATTCATCATCCTGCAATAGGTCTGTGTCCAATTCATCATCCTGCAATAGGACTGTGTCCAATTCATCATCCTGCAATAGGACTGTGCCCAATTCATCATCCTGCAATAGGACTGTGTCCAATTCATCATCCTGCAATAGGACTGTTTCCAGTTCATCATCCTGCAATAGGACTGTGCCCAATTCATCATCCTGCAATAGGACTGTGTCCAATTCATCATCCTGCAATAGGACTGTACCCAATTCATCATCCTGCAATAGGACTGTGCCCAACTCATCATCCTGCAATAGGACTGTACCCAATTCATCATCCTGCAAGCGGACTGTACCCAATTCATCATCCTGCAATAGGAGTGTACCCAATTCATCATCCTGCAAGCGGACTGTACCCAATTCATCATCCTGCAAGCGGACTGTACCCAATTCATCATTCTGCAAATGGACTGTACCCAATTCATCATCCTGCAATTGGGCTGTGATCAATTCATCATCCTGCAATAGGACTGTACCCAATTCATCATCCTGCAAGCGGACTGTACCCAATTCATCATCCTGCAATAGGAGTGTACCCAATTCATCATCCTGCAATAGGACTGTACCCAATTCATCATCCTGCAATAGGACTGTGCCCAATTCATCATCCTGCAATAGGACTGTGTCCAATTCATCATCCTGCAATAGGACTGTGTCAAATTCATCATCCTGCATTTGGACTGTGATCAATTCATCATCCTGCAATAGGACTGTGATCAATTCCTCATCCTGCAATAGGACTGTGTCCAATTCATCATCCTGCAATAGGACTGTGTCCAATTCATCATCCTGCAATAGGACTGTGCCCAATTCATTATCCTGCAATAGGACTGTGTCCAATTCATCATCCTGAAATAGGACTGTGTCCAATTCATCATCCTGCAATTGGACTGTGATCAATTCATCTTCCTGCAATAGGACTGTACCCAATTCATCATCCTGCAATAGGTCTGTGTCCAATTCATCATCCTGCAATAGGACTGTGTCCAATTCATCATCCTGCAATAGGACTGTGCCCAATTCATTATCCTGCAATAGGACTGTGTCCAATTCATCATCCTGAAATAGGACTGTGTCCAATTCATCATCCTGCAATTGGACTGTGATCAATTCATCTTCCTGCAATAGGACTGTACCCAATTCATCATCCTGCAATTGGACTGTGATCAATTCATCTTCCTGCAATAGGACTGTACCCAATTCATCATCCTGCAATAGGTCTGTGTCCAATTCATCATCCTGCAATAGGACTGTGTCCAATTCATCATCCTGCAATAGGACTGTGCCCAATTCATCATCCTGCAATAGGACTGTGTCCAATTCATCATCCTGCAATAGGTCTGTGTCCAATTCATCATCCTGCAATAGGACTGTGTCCAATTCATCATCCTGCAATAGGACTGTGCCCAATTCATCATCCTGCAATAGGACTGTATCCAATTCATCATCCTGCAATAGGACTGTACCCAATTCATCATCCTGCAATAGGTCTGTGTCCAATTCATCATCCTGCAATAGGACTGTGTCCAATTCATCATCCTGCAATAGGACTGTGCCCAATTCATCATCCTGCAATAGGACTGTGTCCAATTCATCATCCTGCAATAGGACTGTTTCCAGTTCATCATCCTGCAATAGGACTGTGCCCAATTCATCATCCTGCAATAGGACTGTGTCCAATTCATCATCCTGCAATAGGACTGTACCCAATTCATCATCCTGCAATAGGACTGTGCCCAACTCATCATCCTGCAATAGGACTGTACCCAATTCATCATCCTGCAAGCGGACTGTACCCAATTCATCATCCTGCAATAGGAGTGTACCCAATTCATCATCCTGCAAGCGGACTGTACCCAATTCATCATCCTGCAAGCGGACTGTACCCAATTCATCATTCTGCAAATGGACTGTACCCAATTCATCATCCTGCAATTGGGCTGTGATCAATTCATCATCCTGCAATAGGACTGTACCCAATTCATCATCCTGCAAGCGGACTGTACCCAATTCATCATCCTGCAATAGGAGTGTACCCAATTCATCATCCTGCAATAGGACTGTACCCAATTCATCATCCTGCAATAGGACTGTGCCCAATTCATCATCCTGCAATAGGACTGTGTCCAATTCATCATCCTGCAATAGGACTGTGTCAAATTCATCATCCTGCATTTGGACTGTGATCAATTCATCATCCTGCAATAGGACTGTGATCAATTCCTCATCCTGCAATAGGACTGTGTCCAATTCATCATCCTGCAATAGGACTGTGTCCAATTCATCATCCTGCAATAGGACTGTGCCCAATTCATTATCCTGCAATAGGACTGTGTCCAATTCATCATCCTGAAATAGGACTGTGTCCAATTCATCATCCTGCAATTGGACTGTGATCAATTCATCATCCTGCAATAGGACTGTGTCCAATTCATCATCCTGCAATAGGACTATGTCCAATTCATCATCCTGCAATAGGACTATGTCCGATTCATCATCCTGCAATAGGACTGTACCCAATTCATCATCCTGCAATAGGACAGTACCCAATTCATCATCCTGCAATAGGACTGTACCCAATTCATCATCCTGCAATAGGACTGTGTCCAATTCATCATCCTGCAATAGGACTGTGCCCAATTCATCATCCTGCAATAGGACTGTACCCAATTCATCATCCTGCAATAGGACTGTGTCCAGTTCATCATCCTGCAATAGGACTGTGTCCAATTCATCATCCTGCAATAGGACTGTACCCAATTCATCATCCTGCAATAGGTCTGTGTCCAATTCATCATCCTGCAATAGGACTGTGTCCAATTCATCATCCTGCAATAGGACTGTGTCCAATTCATCCTCCTGCAATAGGACTGTGTCCAATTCATCATCCTGCAATAGGACTGTGATCAATTCATCATCCTGCAATCGGATTGTGTCCAATTCATCATCCTGCAATAGGACTGTGTCCAATTCATCATCCTGCAATAGGACTGTACCCAATTCATCATCCTGCAATTGGACTGTGCCCAATTCATCATCCTGCAATAGGATTGGACCCAATTCATCATCCTGCAATAGGACTGTGCCCAATTCATCATCCTGCAATAGGACTGTGTCCAATTCATCATCCTGCAATAGGACTGTGTCAAATTCATCATCCTGCATTTGGACTGTGATCAATTCATCATCCTGCAATAGGACTGTGTCCAATTCATCATCCTGCATTTGGACTGTGTCCAATTCATCCTCCTGCAATAGGACTGTGTCCAATTCATCATCCTGCAATAGGACTGTGATCAATTCATCATCCTGCAATCGGACTGTGTCCAATTCATCATCCTGCAATAGGACTGTGACCAATTCATCATCCTGCAAGCGGACTGTGCCCAATTCATCATCCTGCAATCGGACTGTGTCCAATTCATCATCCTGCAATAAGACTATGTCCGATTCATCATCCTGCAATAGGACTGTACCCAATTCATCATCCTGCAATAGGACTGTGTCCAATTCATCATCCTGCAATAGGACTGTGTCCAATTCATCATCCTGCAATAGGACTACACCAAGCTCCAGGTCACTCGCATCGATCGCTATTTTGAAGGGTTTCGCAAAATTTGGAGCACTGGTTCATTAGTTAAGATTGCCTTTAGTTTTTCAAAAGCTGCCTGACATTCATATCACCATCGCACTGTGTTTTTCTTTTATTGTAACAAATAGGTTAATGGATCAGCCACAGTCCCGAAATTCCGGAAAATCTCCATTTAAAAACTGCACTTTCCAAAAAACCTCATTATCCCATATTTAGATTTAGGGATCGAGAACTCCATTAAGGCTTGTACCTTTGTTGTTTTGGCAAAACCTGTCCTTGCCCCAGTATGTGTCCAAGGTAAGTTACTCTTCCTTTTCTGAATTCACTTTTTTCTGGATTAATCCTTATGTCCACTGCTTGCAGTTTATAAACAGAACCTTGAGCTGGTTTAAAAGCATAATACTGCAAATGCTGGAAATCTGAAATAAAAACAAGAAATGCTGGAAATACTCAGCAAGTCTGGCAGCATCTGCTGAGGGAGAAGCAGAGTTAATGTTTCAGGTCAGTGACCCTTCAGAACTGATGAAGGGTCACTGACCTGAAATGTTCACTCTGTTTCTCTCTCCACGGATGCTGCCTGACCTGCTGAGTATTTCCAGAATTTCTTGTTTTTATTTTCGCTGGTTTATGTGTTCTTGCCAAGTGTTACTGCATGTTAGTACATTATCGAGATACACGACACAGTTGGGAACACTGACTGCTACCTGATGCATTAATCTTTGGAAAATAACTGGGGCATTTCTTAGCCCAAATGGTATCACCTGGCACTGAAAGAGATCGTCAGGTGTTACAAAAGCCGATATCTCTCTGGCTCGAGGAGTCAAAGGAACTTGCCAGTATTTCTTTAACAAGTATATCTTGGTAAGAAATCTAGCACTGCCCACTCTGTCGATCCAGTGTTCTAAATGCGGAATTGGGTAGGATGCTGCCTTTGTTACTGCATTGACTTTTCTGTGGTCTACACAAAACCAGGTTGACCAGTCAGGTTTAGGTGAACTATTAGTGAACTCCAGCCGCTTTGACTCAGTTTGATCAAGTTGTTTTCCAGCATGTATTGGGTTTCTGCTTTTACTTGGGCCTGTTTGTTTGGTCTTAAGCAGTAAGGATGTTGTTTTAAAGGAATGGATTCCCCGATACCCACATCATGTATGGTTAAGGTTGTACATCCTGCCTTATCTCTACAGACTCTTTTAAATGTTGTGAAAAGCCTGGTTAGTTCTTCACTTTGTTTTGTCTGTAAGTGCCAAAACATGTTGTCCAATTTTCCCAGCCATTCCATAGTCGCTAACTTGATAGTTGGAGGTTCAATCAGAGAATTGTTTCGATCTCCTTCTGCCTCATCCTCACTTTCCTTTTCCTTCTCAACAGTCCTGATTACCTGACATACCTGTACTGGCTTATCCTGCTCCTGCGATAATACTGCTTTAACATATTGATGTGACACAACCGGTTCTTTTTCTGGCGATCAGGGGTGCCAATCAAGTAATCTACCTTACTCGCTCTTTGAATCACGTTATATTGATCACTGAACCATGCTTTAAATAGCTCCCCCTGAAATGGTAACAACACCAATACTTCATCCCCAGTTGAAAATTGTGGGTCTTTGCATTCTTGTCTGCCCATTTTTTCATCTTGGCTTGGGATGCTTTAAAGTGTTCCCGAGCCACACAAAACTGCTTTCGTGAGCCTTTCCCGGAACACAGAAACACTGTCTAGTATCAAAGATTCATTCCTTTCTTCTAAGAATCTGTCTTTTATGAGTTTTAGAGGAGTTCTTACTTCATCCATAAACCACTTCTAAAGGACTGAAGCCTGTGGACTCATTCGGTGAGTCTCTGGTGGCAAATGAAAGAAGGTCTTGTCCTCCATCCCAGTCATGTGGATATTCATAACAGCATGTTCTAATCAATAATAAAAACATGAAATGCTGGAACCATTCAGCAGGTCTGGCAGCATCTGTGGAAAGAGAAGCAGAGTTAACGTTTCGGGTCAGTGACCCTCCATCGGAACTGACAAATATTAGCAGAACTTCTTCAAGGTAGCCATTCCTGAAAGAATGTTCTAATCAATGTT
This sequence comes from Heterodontus francisci, assembly GCF_036365525.1. Taxonomy (NCBI): domain Eukaryota; kingdom Metazoa; phylum Chordata; class Chondrichthyes; order Heterodontiformes; family Heterodontidae; genus Heterodontus; species Heterodontus francisci. Next base: position 182,315,969 of record NC_090373.1, read on the forward strand.
TTGAGAGTTTGGTGTTTCCTCTCTAAAGCTCGCTGTGACTGTGGGTGATATGCTGATGATTTCAATTGTCTGATACTCAAATTGCCCATGACTTCTTGAAATATCTTAGACATGAAATTCGAACCTTGATCCAATTGAACTTCAAATGGTAATCCATATCTTGTAAAGAATTGGGTAAACATTTCTCATACTATTTTAGCAGTAATTGTCACCAAAGGGATGGCCGCTGGAAATCGAGTAGACATATCCATGATAGTAATTATGCATTGACATCCTGCTTTTGTTTTTGGCAAGGGTCCTACATACTCTACCAATACCCTGCTAAGTGGTTCCTCAATCACTGCTGTGGTTGCAGTTTCCTACTATTTGTCAGATATAGCATGTCCTACAAAATTGCCTCATGTCCTTTGTAAGGTCTGGCCAGTAATAATGTTGACTTTTATGCGATTTAGTCTTTCGAATCTCACTATGTTCTGCAAATGGAATGTCATGTGCTACCCTTAATAGTCTCTGGCGATATTTAGTTGGTACGACTATCTGTCTAACAATTGTCCAAAATTCGCCCACAGGTCTATGAGGCAGTCTTCATGTCCTCCTTAAAACCCCATTTTCCATGTAGTGGTCTTCTGGAACTCCTTTCGCCTCAGCTTCTGTCAGAGCCATCTGTGCCATTCTGAATAACTTTATATCAGCCTGTTGTGCTGCAATTATAGAAGATCTGTTAAACATGATATTAGGATTATCTAAATCCCCAAATAAGTTTTCAGATACTTGGCTATTTCGTTGGCAGGCAAAAATCAACTATCTTTCAAGCAGTTTACCCTCCAACTCACTGTCCAAAGCAAAACCAAACCAAGGTCACAAGAATCAAGCCTTCTGACTCCTATAAATCTTGACCTGTCACTTCTCTGTAAATATCTTCTCCAAGTCAAAACAAGAAGCTCCCTGCTGATATTTTATCTGAAAACAGGTGTCTTCCAGTAAGGGCTTGTTTACAAGCCAAGTCCAGGAAACCTTCTAGTGACCTCCTTTTTAAAAAGAACAATGTTCAGGATCTCTAAAACAAAAGTAAAATACTGCAGATGCTGGAAATCTGAAATAAAAACAAGAAATGCTCGAAATACTTAGAAGGGTCACTGACCTGAAACATTAACTCTGCTTCTCTCTCCACAGATGCTGCCAGACCTGCTGAGTATTTCCAGCATTTCTTGTTTTTAGTTGAGCATTTCTTCAAGCTTCCAGATGAATAAATGTCCATAATTCAAATATAAGTCCTCTGCTGCCTTTGCTATCAGCTTAACCTTGGTTAAGTACCTCAAATAACTCAGGGATACATTCTCCATCCCCAGAAAAGTCGCAGCATCTGTGAAAGACATTCCGGTGGTATTCTATTACATAAGAAACTGGTGCTCTTTAGTTTTCCTTTTTCAATTTTTATTACCTCAATTATAATTGGACGCGTCGGCATTGGGTTTGTTCCGCATGGAGCCCCCAGTTATATATTATGACTGAGGCGGGAGGAGTGCACTGTTCATTCCAGTGTCACTTTACCACAGGTCACACCACACTCCAACCAGGCTTCTTTAATAAACAATAAAATTATCTGTTTCTTACAAAACAGTAACCAGTAATGAAGTAAAACATACACACAGTACATCGTCCAGTTAGCTGGAAAAAAGTAAAGGGGACTTTTGTTTATAGTACTGTTACAAAGAAAACAGAAATAAAACCACATAGGCAGAGTACTTGCACATACTTGAAGTAAGAAAAAAGTATGGAAAGATGTCTTTTGTCTTGGCTCAGCATCCCAAATGTGTATAGACGGCTGTCACTGGATTGTTCCGAGAATAATTCTTTCCAGGTGATGTGGAATATCAGTTTCGGTAGACTTTCCAAGAAATGCAGCTAGAAGGGCTTCAGACAGGTCTTACAGCAGAAATGTGACAACAAGTGTTTCAGTTCTCACACATTCGATACACAGGGCTTTTTCAAATACAGTTGGATAAAGGAAACTGACACACTGTATGTAGGGTTTCGGTTTGAGACAGAGAGAAATGAGCTGGGTCTTCTTGGCAGGCATAAACCAGCTGTCTGTTGTAACAATTCAAAGTAAAACTAAAAGATTCCAGAAGTCAAGCCGGCTCACATCTTAAATCTTGACCTGTCATTTCTTTGTAAGCATCTCCCCAAGTCAAAAACAGCCCTTGCTGGGTGATTATCCACAGCAGATGCTTTCCAGTAAGATTTGTTTACAAGCCATGTCCAGGAACCTTTTGGTGACTTCTCTTTTAAAACACAAATTCAGCATCTCTTCAAGGTTCCAGATGAATCTATGTCCATCATTCAACTATGAGTCCTTAAAACTTATTTTACAAAAAAAAGATGCATTCGCATTCTCATAACACTGTGAACACTGCAATGGGAATTGTGGAGGGAAGGAGCACCCGACTGTTCTTGGGTGGAAATTAGAAGCAGTGAAGAAAAGGTGTGGAGACCTGGATTAATCAGATCCCACCCCAGATTCCTCCCCTCCCCACCCAGATTGGGAGATTTTCCAATAGAAGAATTTAACAATAGCAGGTCTCTAATTCATCCATGAATTGTTGTGTGTTGGTCTGTCTCTGTATTTGCAAATAACTCAGATTTAAATAATGCATCTAATTATAAACAATATTAAAAGGAACAAGAGCAGCCAGTACTCCTCTCCCAGGGACAGTCAGATCTGTCAGGGCCAGAGACGAGTGTCTGGTTAATGTGAGGGTGGAACACCATGTGGCTGGGGAATGACATGGAGGTACAGATCCTGCTGAAAACCAGGGATTATCTGTCACAGGACGATAAGTGGTGACACGTTACACTCAACACCTTCAAAGAGCCATTGTTTAAATTATTGTGAACAGTGAATTTAAAATAACATCTAGAAAATGGGAATGAAAACCTCACTGTTGCAGTGAACATAGCTGATTAACTCTGAATTATGAAGCTCCACCTCACAATGTCGCAGTGTGAGACAGAACTACCAACTGCCAGTAGAGGGCAGGATTTACAAACACAAGAACACAAGAAATAGCAGAATTTGACCACATGGCCCGTGGAGCCTGTTCCACACAGGATCACCATGATCAGAGATCTGGAGATGGGACTTTGAGAGAATTATTCAATATCCCAAACAGGGGTAAATCCAATGTGTACTAGGTGAGAGATCCAATTTGAAGATTATGACTAGAGTTAAACAGATCTCATTGTTTAATGTTTGCAAAGGTAGAAGAATTTTTTAACTATATGTTTAGTTTAGTTTTAGTTTAGAGATACAGCACTGAAACAGGCCCTTCGGCCCACCGAGTCTGTGCCGACCAACAACCACCCATTTATACAGTAATCCCATATTCCCTATCACCTCCCTACACTAGGGGCAATTTACAACGGCCAATTTATCTATCACCTGCAAGTCTTTGGCACGTGGGAGGAAACCGGAGCACCCGGAGGAAACCCACGCAGGCACAGGGAGAACTTGCAAACTCCGCACAGGCAGTACCCAGAATCGAACCCGGGTCCCTGGAGCTGTGAGGCTGCGGTGCTAACCACTGCGCCACTGTGCTGCCCATAACTGTGCTGTTCTGTTGCAACTTTTCAAAAAGGCAGCTGGCGTTAGCTCATAATTATTCTGGAGAAGGTGGGACCTGTACAGGCCACATGGGTTGCAATTAAGGATGGGCAATAAATGCTGGCCTGGCCAGCGATGCCCACATCCCATGAATGAATTAAAAAAAATTACAGAGCCTGCATTTCAGAGCAATAGGTGAAGCTGATTTTTATATTTGTAACTTGTTCAAGTGATATTCAGACACAGAACAAAAATGAAGTTTACAAACATTAACCAGGAACATATTTGTCTAGATCACTATCTGTTGTGTTCTGACTGTATTTTTAATGCCTATTAGGGATGTTGTAATCGCTGGCAAGGCTGGTCTTCATTGCCCATCTCTACATGCTCTTGAGAAGATAGTAGTTAACCCTCATCTTGAACTGACCATGTGGGGAAAGCACACCCACATTGCTATTATGTCAGGCGTTCTGAGGAAGGGTCATTGACCTGAAACGTTAACTCTGCTTCTCTCTCCACAAATACTGGGAGACCAGCTGGGTATTTCCAGCATTTTCTGCTTTTAATTTAATTTACTTTATAGCAGCTTCTGCTGTTAATGAGGGGACCTCGAGCTGACACTTAGACAGCACCTCATGCTCTGTGTCCACTGACCCAGGAATGACCCTGTTGGAGGCTATGCTGTAAATGTAATTATCAGAAACTCAGCACTAAACCTCGGAGAGTAATCCTCAAATTCCATGGCTGCCTCCTAGAGGAGGATTGTCATGGAGCAGAACATTCACCTGAATCATGGATCCTGCTGACCCTGCCTGTAATCCCAGGATCAGGGACATGAGAATATATTGGATGTGTGACTGTGATTTTATCACAAACTGGATTTTCTGCCTGAGTGGGGTTTGAAGTGTGTCATTTTGCTGCAATGAAAGTGGAGCCATTTGGCTGGAACAAAGATCCTTAAAAACATAAATACGAACATACAAACAAACGGGTTAGGAGCAGAAGTAGGCCACTCGGCCCCTCAAGCCTGTTCCACCATTCAACAAGACCATGGCCAATCTGATTTTAACTTCAACTCCACATTCCCACCTACTACCGATAACCTTTTATCCCTTGCTTATCAAGAATCTATCTACCTCTGCCTTAAAAATATTCAAAGACTCTGCTTCCATCATCTTTTGAGGAAGAGAGTTCCAAAGACTCATGAATCTCTGCAAGAAAAAAATTCGACTCATCTCTGTCTTAAATGGGCAACCCCTTATTTTTAAACAGTGACCTGTGGTTCTAGATTCTCCCTCAAGAGGAAACATCCTTTCCACATCCACTCTGTCAAGACCCCTCAGAATCTTATATATTTCAATCAAGTCTCCTCTTATTCTTCTAAACTCCAGCAGATACAAGCCGAGCCTACCCAACCATTTCCTCATAAGACAACCTGCCCATTCCAGGTATTAGTCCAGTAAATCTTCGAACAGCACCTGATTTTAAATGTTCTGTTTTTGCAGTCGGGAAAGTGGCCTTTAAATGGAAAGTAGGTCTCAGTTCTGCCAGGATTAGACCCTAGAATGCTGGTGTCCCAGTTTCCTGCAGGTAAAAGCAGATTCCACACAATGGAGGTGGAAGTGGCAGGAACTCCAATCGATGACATCATCCTGCCAGTGCCGAAATTTGAAGGAGTGAAGAAAAGGGATGGAGACCCAGATTAACCAGGTCCCATCCCAGATTCCTCCCCTACCCCGCCAGATTGGGACATTTTCCAACAGAAGAATTGACAACAGCAGATCCATGATTGATCCATGAATTGCTGTATGTTGGTCTCTGTCTACTCTGTGATTTCATTAGTGAAATCCCATTGATAGAGTTATAAACACTCTTCAGAGTGGAGTTTGACAGAGTCAAGGGTCAGGCTGCATGGAGATGTGAGCTGTTACCTGAAGGATATGGAGCTCACTCTCCCCATTACATCTCTCACTAACTTACACTCTAACTCTCCATTCTTACTCATTCTTTATTTTACACACATTCTTTTCTTTATTTTCTATTTTCAAAGGAACATTTCACTGAAATGTGGAATGTTTATCTAATATGAAACTAGTGACATGATCATTGACCAGTTTTAATTCTGAGTAAGAATCAAACATGAGACCAAGTATTGTGATGCATCACCCTCTTTATTTCACAGTGAGATTACATTCCCAGCAGTTTGAAAAACAATCACAAACAAAGGAGAGAAGACAATGGTTTATTTACTCCACTTCTGCTGCCAACAGATCGAACTCAATCACAGTCAGTGCACGATTCTTTAAAAGCAAGATTACAGTGAAGGGAAATTACTGCAGTGATTAATCCCTGTGGCCCAAAGGAAGGCCCACCACCCATGTCCAACTGAGTGTAGCCCTGTGTATGTACATATGGAGACTTTAAACTGATATCACCAAATCTGCCCCACAGAGGTGATTAGTCAGAAATGAATCTGGGACACTGTCAAATACCTTAAAATTGAAACATGACCCTAATTATAAACAGTAGAAAAGGTGTGAGCAAAAACATGGCAGATGGAATTTTTCTTGGGGAAGGGTGAAGTTAGCTATGTTGCAAGGAAAAATATAAAAGCAGAATATTTAGCACAGGTGAGTGACTGGGAAATGGTTTTCAGAGTGACCTGGGTGTCTTTTACACAAATCACAGAAGGACAATATGCAAGCAATTAGGAAAGTAAATGGTATCTTAAAATTATTACAAAAGGAATAAATAGAAAATAAATCTTACAACTAATATATCGGGCTTGGTGGGACGACACCTGGTGTACTGTGTGCAGTTTTAGTCTCCTTACCTAAAGAAGGATATACTTTCCTTAGAGTGAGTGCAATGAAGGTTCACTGGATAAATTACACACTAGAGGGACAGTGTGGGAAGGTGGAGTTGAGGTGGAAATTCAGCCATGATCTTACTGAATGGTGTAGTATGCTTGAAGGGCTGAATGGCCTACTCCTGTTCCTATTTCTTATGTTCCTATGTTTTAATTTTAACTCAGGAATGACAAAGATGTACAGGGACTATCTGCCACAGGACTATGTGGTGACACATTGAACAGGGTGCCTGGAAAGTGCCGTTGTTGAGACTCATTGAACAAACCAGCTAATGTGAGCAGTGAATGTAAAATACAAACCCCACTGTTGGAGTTAGTGCAGCTGAATAATTCTGAATTACAAAGTTTCACCTCACAATACAGCAGTGTGAGTGGGAGACAAAAACTGCCAACTGCCAATAGAGGGCAGTATTTATAAACAAGGTCACCATGAACAGGGCTCTGGTCTTTGAGGGAATCGTTCAAAATCCCAATAATGGAACATGTACAAGGTTAAATCCATTGTGTACCTGGTGGGAGGTAAAAAGAGTTTAAGGATAAAGTTAAGCACATCTCACTGTTTGATGTCTATAAAGGTAACAGAACTTTCCAGAAAAGTTTCATTCTTCTTTCTTTGCAAAGGTTATTGTGATGAGGTCACTTCTATGATACCAAGAGAAGTAAAAGAAACTACTATCAAAGGATCTTTTGTCTTGTTCCAAGTGCTTCAGGAAATTGAACATGAGTCCTGTGTACTGTGTGCTGTCAATGTTCTTGTCAAAAGCCCTGAAACAGAATTAAGAATGTAGACTTTTAATTTTTATTCCTCCAGACACCAGGTGTTTGGGAACCAAGTCGATTGACTGGAAGACAGGAACAGGAGTAAACCATTCTGCCCCTCGACTGTCCTCCAGCATTCAGTGAGACCATGACTGATCCTCACCTCTACTCTATTTACCTGTCTTAGCTCCAGCCTCTGGAGAAAAGCCCCTCAGTCACATCCTTCCACTTAGAAAAATAAAAAGCATCCCAAAGGAATCAGCAGCTTCTTCTCAGTTTATACAGGGAGTTTAGCACTTCTTGGGAACTGAGGGAATAGCCCTCGAGGGGTTGCTTGTGGGATCTTGCTATGCACTAATTGCCTGCAGAATTTCCTGCACTACAACTCAACCACATACTGCCAGTCCATATAAAGAATGACCCACACCAGCTGACATTTCTAGCTCAGAAACTCCTCATTCACCAACTGTGTACTTTTGAAGGAAACACTTCCACTTTCTCTGATCATTTTATCGATGAGGACTTATTCCCAGTTCAGGAGTGAATTGCTGTTTACAGAAAGCACTGGTTGGGAATTCACAGGCCCAAAGCCCCTGAATTTCTGTCAATAATTTAAATAGACTAAAAACGAGGCTGTAATTTTCCAACCAGCAATCTCGGTGATCACCACTTCTCGCTGTTAAAGCCCAAAGTGGAAACTCCACAGATGATACAATTACATCACAATTCACTCCAACAGGAAGACACTGTCCACATTGGAGATCATGCTGTGCAGTGACCTTCATTGATAGTGTGAGTTAATGAATGTTGGGTGAAGAAATGACTGGGCCCAGCTCTGATATTCTCTTTTATTCATTGTCCAGACAGATATCTGGAAAACATCCTCCACAGGGTACTGGAGGGTGGTCAGTATCACTGGAACTGCGTCATTTATGACTGAGAACAGAAGACAGCAGATAAAGGGACATTTAAAATAATTACAGTCGAATAGAATGTCAGAAATCTCAGTGAAAAGATGATGTGTTTTGGGTGAGGTACTGATCAAAGGAAGTGAAAGTGTTTTTCTAAAAATACAGAATATGGTAGACATGTGACTGTGTGACAAGTGGAGCCTGAGTAATGTGGGTAGAGGTCTGGCTGTGTTCACTGAAGAAGGGACTGAAGATTGTGATACATGAACCACTGCAATACACGGTTAATGTTGACCAATGTTCCCCACTGACCAGCCCAGCCCATTAATCACAGTTTGACTACAGGTCGAATGATGTTGCCACAAGAGCTGACAGAAAGAAATATCAATCACAAGATAACACCACTTAAACTCACCTGACATAGAACCAGCGAGCAGGTTCTGATCCTAGTTTAACTGATGGATCTGTTGGGTCAGGTGGATTGATGATGTCAGCGGGTATTTTTAAAGATAAAGTGAATTTCTGTTGAATTTTGCCATTTACCAAGAATCCATTAAGTCCCAAAGGTGCAGAGACAGAAATAATTGTACCTGTAGAGACAGAAAAACACTGTTACAACATTTTACTGGGAGATCATTTGTGCCATTGCTTATGGTGAGTCAGAGGTTACAGGTGGAAGCAGAGGGATTTTGCTGGAGTGTGGAAGACACTCATCTATTGGTGACACTGCCGAGGCTGCACAACTACTCGCCCTCTGATTGGGCCGGCTGGTCGGAGAGGCAGACCGCCGTTCTGAAGAGGCTGAGTGGCCTCTTAATCGGCTGCCACTTCTAAACATAGAAACACAGAAAATAGGAGCAGGAGTAGGCCATTCAGCCCTTCGAGGTTGCTCCGCCATTCATTATTATCATGGCTGATCATCCAACTCAGTAACCGGTTCCCGCTTTGCCCCATATCCTTTGATCCCTTTCGCCCCAAGAGCTATATCTTCTTGAAAACATATAATGTTTTTGCCTCAACTGCTTTCTGTGGTAGCGAATTCCACAGGTTCACCACTCTCTGGGGAAATAAATTTCTCCTCATCTCAGTCCTGAATGGTTTACCCCATATCGTTAGACTATGACCCCTGGTTCTGGACTCCCCCACCATTGGGAACAACCTTCCTACATCTACCCTGTCAAGTCCTGTTAGAATTTTATAAGTTTCTGTGAGATCACCCCTCACTTTTCTGAACTACAGCAAATATAATCCTAACTAACTCTCTCTCACCTCATATGTCAGTCCCACCATCCCAGGAATCAATCTAGTAGACCTTCGCTGCACTCCCTCTATAGCAAGAACATTCTTCTTCAGATAAGGAGACCAAATCTGCACCCAATATTCCAGCTGTGACCTCACCTAGGCCCTGTATAATAGCAGTAAGACATCCCTGCTCCTGTACTCGAATCTTCTCGCTATGAAGGCCAACATACTATTTGCTTCTTTAGCGCCTGTGGCACCTGCATGTTTGCCTTCAGCGACTTGTGTACGAGAACAACCAGGTCTCATTGCATATTCCCCTCTCTCAGTTTATAGCCGTTCAGATAATAATCCTGTTTCTGCTACCAAAGTGGATCGCCTCACATTTATCCACATTATACTGCATCTGCCATGCATATGCCCACTCACTCAACTTGTCCAAATCACACTGAGTCCTCTCTGAAGTCAGAACCAGCCTTTGGTCAGCCTTTTCTTTATTCCCCATAATAAATTCCCTTGTTTCTGACTGTAAGAGATCTACATTTGTCTTCACTAATCTTTTTCTCTTCACATACCTATAGAAACTTTTACAGTCAGTTTTTATGTTCCCTGCCAGCTTGCTCTCGTACTCTATTTTCCACTTCTTAATCAATCCCTTGGTCCTCCTTTGCTGAATTCTAAACTGCTCCCAGTCCTCAGGTCTTTTGTTTTTTCTGGTGAATTTATATGCCTCTTCCTTGCATCTAATGCTATCTCTAATTTCCCTTGTAACCCATGGTTTGGCTACCTTTCCTGTTTTACTTTTGCGCCAGACAGGGATAAACAATTGTTGCAGTTCATCCATGCATTCTTTGAATGTTTATCATTGCCTTTCCACTGTTGTCCCTTTAAGTAACATTTCCCAATCCATCATCGCCAACTTGCACCTCATACATTCGTAGTTTCCTTTACTAAGATTCAGGACCCATCACTCTCCATCTTGACGAAGAATTCTATCATATTATGGTCGCTCATTGCTAAGGGGTCTCGCACAACTAGATTGTCAATTATTCCTCTCTCATTACACAATACCCAGTCTAGGTAGACCTGTTCTCTAGTTGGTTCCTCAATGCATTGGTCCAGAAAACCATCCCTTATACATTCCAAGAATTCCTCCTCTAAGGTATTGTGACTAATTTGATTTACCCAATCTATGTGCAGATTAAACTCACCCATAATTACAGATATATCTTTATCGCATGTGTCTCTAATTTCCCGTTTCATGCCATTCCCAACATCACCACCTCAGTTTGGGGGTCTATATAAAACCCCCACTCACATTTTCTGCCTCTTAGTCTTTCTCAGCTCTGCCCATACAGACTCCACATCGTCAGAGCTAATATCTTTCCTCACTATTGCGTTAATTTCCTCTCTAACCAGCAATGCAACTCCACCGCCTTTTGCTTTTTTTCTGATTCCTGAGATGGTGGGAATAACATATGAGGAGAGACTGAGAGATTGAGTTAGTTCGGATTATATTCGCTGGAGTTCAGAAGAGTGAGGGGGGGATCTCATAGAAACCTATAAAATTCGAACTGGACTTGACAGGCAGATGCAGGACAGATGTTACCGATGGTGGGGGAATCCAGAACCAGGGGTTATAGTCTAAGGATACGGGGTAAACCTTTCAGGATTGAGATGAGGAGAAATTTCTTCGCCCAGAGAGTGGTGAGCCTGTGGAATTCGCTACCACAGAAAGCAGTTGCGGCCAAAACATTGTATGTTTTCAAGAAGGAGTTAGATATATCTCTTGGGTCTAATGGGATCAACGGTATGGGGTGAAAGCGGGAACAGGTTATTGAGTTGGATGATCAGCCATGATCATAATGAATGGTGGAGCATGCTCGAAAGGCCGAATGGCCTACTCCTGCTCCTATTTTCTATGTTTCTGTCCTTCCTAAATACTGAATACCTCTGGATATTCATTTCCCATCCCTGGTCACCTTGCAGCCATGTCTTCATAATCCCGACTATATCATACCCTTTTTCATCCATTTGTGCGATTATTTCATCCACTTTATTGCGAATGCTCTGCGCCTTCAGGCTTGTCTTTTTAACATTACTTGTCCCCTTCCCACTATTTTTCACTGTGGCCCTGTTTGATTCTGGTCCTTGATTTCTCTGCCTATCACTTTTCTTATTCCTCTTACTATCTTTTGTTCTTGTCTTTGATTTCCCCCTCCTCTGGCTCCTTGCAAAGGTTCCCATCCCCCTGCCATTTTAGTTTAAACTCTCCTAAATCACTGTTGCAAATACTCCCCCAGGACATCAGTCCCGGTCCTGCCCAGGTGTAACCTGTCCACTTTGTACTGGTCCCACCTCCTACAGAACCGGTCCCAATGTCCCAGGAATCTAAAACCCTCCCCCTCACACGATGTCTTCGGCCACGTAGTCATCCAATATATCCTGCGATTTCTACTCTGACTGGCACATGGCACTGGTAGTAATCCTGAGATAACTACCTTTGAGGTCCTACTTTTCAACTTACTTCCTTACTCCCTATATTCTGCTTTTTGGACCTCATCCTTTTTTCACCTGTGTTGTTTGGACCAATGTGTACCACAACCATTGGTTGTTCACCCGCCCCCTTGAGAATGTCCTGTAACCACTCTGAGACACCCTTGACCCTAGCGCCAGGGAGGCAACATACCATCCTGGAGTCTCTTTTGCGGCCACAGAAACGCCTATCTATTTCCCTTACAATTGAATCTCGTATAACTATTGCATTCCTACACTTTTTACTCCTCCTCTGTGCAGCAGAGCCAACTGTGGTGCAACGAATTGGACTGTTGCTGCTTTCCCCTGAGCGGCCATTCCCTCCAACAGTATCCAAAGCAGTATACCTGTTTTGCAGGGGAGTAGCCACAGGAGATTCCTGAACTGCCTCCCTAGTCCTCTTGCTCTGCATGGTGGTCACCCATTCCCTTCCTGCATGTGGAGTCTGAGCCTGCGGTGTGACCACCTCTCCATACATGCTATCCACGATACTCTCCGCCTCTTGGATGCTCCACAGTGTCCCCAGCTGCCGCTCCAGCTCCGAAACCCGGGCTTCCAGGAGCTGCAGCTGGAGACACTTACTGCACACATGTTGGTCCCGGACACTGCAATTGCTCCAGGCTTCCCACATTGAGCAGGAGGAGCACACCACGGCTTTGAACTCTCCTGCCGTGACTTTAGCCTTTAAATTAAACATTTTGGAAAATCTTAATATCAAATAATATCAATTACTCTAGGGCGCTTCTTCCCTGGTCCTCATTACTACAGAACTCCCTAAAATCACCCCTGCAATCCTGCCATCCACCTGTGTGGGTTCTGAAGCCGCGTTTGGTCTCGACATCATGACGCAGGATGTGCCGGTAAAATTCCAGCTAACATTTCAGGTCAATGACCTTCCATCGGAACTGGGAGAAGTTAGAGATGTAACAAGTTTTAAATAAGTGAAAGGTGAGAGAGTAGGAAAAAGAACAAAATGGAAGATCTGAGACAAGATGGATGACAGGAGATTGAATGACAGAAGAGTTGATGGTGCAGGGCCAAAGGGAGTGGTAATGGGACAAGTAAAGAAAACAAAAGATGTGTCCAATGGCAGGACCGTGAACAGCTGCTGACCAAAAGAAAAACAAAGAGAAAAACAAGAGTAAAATCAAAACCAGCAAAGGAAGAAGAAACAAAAAGGGGACAGAGATTATAATTGGAAATTGCGGGAAAGTGCTTTATTAAAAGATGAAGTGCTGTTCCTCAAGCTTACTTTGATTTTCATTGGACAGAGAGGTCAGAGTGGAAACAAGGTGGAGAATTAAACTGACAGATGACCAGAAGCTCAGGGTCACAGTTGCGGACTGAATGGAGGTGTTCCACAAAGCAATCACCTAATCTGTGTTTGGTCCTCCCAATGCATCGTGAGCAGTGAATACACTATACTAATTTGAAAGAATAATAAGTAAATCACTGGTTCACCTGAAAGGAGTGTTCAGACTCTTGGACAGTGAGAAGGGAGCAGTTAAAAGGGTAGGTGATGTATCTTCTGTACTTGCATGGAAAGGTGCCATGAGAACAGGAAGGGTATTGGGGTGATTGAGTGGAATGTGGATTGAATGTGGAATGCCGCATTCAAAGATTTATGCAAATACATGCACATGTCTCTCTGTTCTTGTCCCCCCATTAAAATTAGAGTCATAGAGTAATTTAGAGTCATCAGGTTGGATTTTGTGCCCATGGCGGGGCTCCCGAAACCAGGCTGAAATTGGGGAAGAATCCCACTTCAGTCAGCTGGAGTCCCCCCCACCCCCCGACCCTGGAGTGTTTATATGCTGCCAGACCAATTAACATCCCCGCGGCAGGATCCCCGTCCCTTTATAGACCGGGATTCGCCTACAAGAGCTGACAGCCAATCACAGGGCCAGCGGCTCAGCAGTATCGGCAACGCCACTGGGAGCAGTGGCCACTGCTGGAACTACACCAGACTGTTGATCCAGAACCAGCGCTGGAACCCAGATCCAAGGTAAGCGATGCGTCACCACTGAGGTCAGTCTGTAAGACCCCAGCGAAGGTGGTGGGGGTGCTGGTGGATAGGACACATTAAGTGCAGGGGGAGGGGAGTGTTCAGGGAGTTGTAGGTTTTCCTGGTGGGGCCGCTCCATGGGCCACAGATTGCCCCCAGAGGAGGGCGCACAACAAGGCCGCAAGATGGTCACCTCGTTTAATTGATGACCGTGTGGTGAAGGCCCTCCCAGTGGCACTTAATAGGCCACTAAAGGGCATCAATTGGCCTCTGGGCGAGAGCAAAATTGCTTTGCAATGGTCTGGGGATGGGCCCTCCACCTCTTGCTTCCTGTCACAATTCTATGGGACTCCCATCGCAATTCTATCAGCCCCCTGCCTCCGGACCAGTCTTGGCGGGCCTATAAAATTCACAGAAGGAGGCCATTTGGCCAATTGTGACTCTGCTGGCTCTACGTAGACCAATCCAATCAGTCCCTGGTTTATCTCCGTAGACATGCAAATTTATTTCCTTCAAATTCCCATCCAATTTCCTAATGAAATGATTTATCATCTCTGCTTCCACCATACTTTCAGAAGTGACTTCTTGATCATTACCACTTGCTGCGTAAAAAGGTTCTTCCTCACATCCCCCTGCATCTCTTACCCAAAACCTTGAATTTGTGTCCCACAGTTCTTGTATCATCAGCTAATGGGACAGTCTTTCCTTGTCTAACTTATCTAAACCTGTAATAATCTTGTACACTTCTATCAAATTTCTTCTCAATCTCCTTTGCTCCAAGAAGAATAACCCCAGCTTCTCCAATCTAACCTTGTAGCTAAAATCCCTCATCCTTGGAACCATTCTGTTAAATCTCCCTTTCAAGGACCCTCACATCCTTCCGACAGTGTGATGACCAGAACTGGATGCAATAGTCTAGTTGTGGTCGAACCAGAGCTTTAACAAGGACAGCATAACTTCCCTGCTTTTACACTCAATATCTCTCTTGATGAAATAAACACAAGAAATACAGGAAATGCTCAGTAGGTCTGGTAGCATCTGTGGAGAGAGAAGCAGAGTTAATGTTTCAGGTCAGTGACCCCTTCTTCAGAACTGCTGAGTATTTCCAGGTCTGAAGAAGGGTCACTGACCTGAAACGTTAACTCTGCTTTTCTCTCCACAGATGCTGCCAGACCGAGTATTTCCAACATTTCTTGTTTTTATTTCAGATTTCCACCATCTGCAGTATTTTGTTTTTATTCTCTATTTATGAAGCTCAAGACCACATATACTTTGCTAATTACTCTCTAAATAGTTTCTGCCACCTTCAAAGATCCATGCACATGCACTCCCAGGTCCCTCTGTCTCTGCAAACTCTTTAGATCTGTGCCATTAAGTCCATACTGTCTCTCCTTATCCCTTTTGACAAAATACATCACCTCACACCTGTCTGTATTTAATTCCATTTGCCAGTTCTCTGGCCATTCTGCTAACCTATCTATGTCCTGCTGCAGTCGATTGGTATCATTCTCACTGTTGGTCACTTCTTGAAGTTTCGTATCATCGCAAAATTTTGCAATTTAACTCTGTATTCCAAGATCCAAGTCATTTATGTATATCAAAAAAAGCAGTGGTCCCAGCACTGAACCTTGGGGAACACCACTGTCTACCATCCTCCAGTCTGAAAAGCAGTCATTTATCATCCCATCTTTTTTCTGTCCTTCAGCCAGTTTTTTTATCCAAGCTGACACTGACCCTCTAGACCATGAGCCTCAATTTTGTTAACCAGCCTTTTATGTGGTACTTTGTCAAATGTTTTCTTAAAATCCATATAAACAACATTCATTGCTTTCCCTGAATCATCTCCATTAACTCATATTGTCTCTCCTGTTAGAATCCTCCTTATTGTTTACTGCATTTCCTCGCTTCTCATCACCTGCAAACATTGAAATGATCCTTTGCATTCCCAAGCCTGGATCATTAATATTTATCAAAAAATGTGCTAGTCCTAATACCGACCCCTGGGGAACACCACTGTATACTTCACTCCCGTAAAACATCTGATCAACACTCCTCTCTGCTCTCTGTTGCTTAGAAAATTCTGCATTCATGCTGCCAGTCCCTTTAATCTCATGGGCTTTAATTTTGCGAACAAGTCGATTAGGTGGTACTTTGTCAAATGCCTTTTAAATTTGCATATGCTCAACATCAAACCTACTAACCTCATCCATCGTCAACCATTATTTCATCAAATAACTCAATCAAGTTAGTCAAACAACATTTGCCTTTAACAAGCCAGAATTTCCTTGAGTCTCAGTCAGGACCTGGGCATTTCAGCAGCATCTGGTGAGCTGAAAGAGATCCATTATATCAGCTGCCACAAGGGTGCATGTGGACTCCAATAGTGGGGTTCAGGCCCAGCAAAGAGCTGTTATTATCCAAAGACAATTCAGGGTCCATAGCTGGAGTCAGAAGTTGAGCTTGGCATCTCAATCCCCCCATATGTGGGCAGCCTCCCAGAACTCTGGGAGCACAGGGCCGGTAAGCATCAAAGAAGTAGCCCAAGTGGCACATTTGCAACCAGCAACATGTGAATGAGGAGCCCTGTGGGATGGTCAATATTTTTTTTTAATTCATTCTTGAGATGTGAGTGTCACTTGCAAGACCAGCATTTGCTGCCCATCCTTAATTGTCCTTGAGAAGGTGGTGGTGAGCTGCCTTCTTGACCCGCTGCAGTCCATGTGGTGTAGGCACATCTGCACAGTGCTGTTAGGTGGAATTCTTTCATCAGAGTTTCTGTCCATACTTTATTTTAATTTTATTTATTTTGAGATACAGCACTGAAACAGGCCTTTCGGCCCATCGAGTCTGTGCCGACCGACAACCACCCATTTATACTAACCCTACAGTAATCCCACATTCCCTATCACCTACCTACAGAAGGGGCAATTTACAACGGCCAATTTACCTATCACCTGCAAGTCTTTGAATGTGAGAGGAAACCGGATCACCCGGCGAAAACCGACGCAGACACAGGGAGAACTTGCAAACTCCGCACAGGCAGTACCCAGAATCGAACCTGGGTCCCTGGAGCTGTGAGGCTGCGGTGCTAATTTTAAATAAGACAGATCAAAGATTTATTTTTATATTCTATTGTTATATTGAAGGAACATCTAATGTACCTTCAGCATTCGAAAAAAATGAATAATTCACAAGTTTGTCCAGGCCACTCCTTATATTATTCATATCCATTCCATCAATTGTTGTTTCAATCCATTGCAGGGCTGGATATTCCATCTCTTCATAGTTCTTTGATAAGAAAAGAAGAGATATTATCACATGACACAACTGAACTATGATCAAAAAACATTTGTGTTGAGAGGACTGTCTTGGATGCCCAGGTGTGGCAGCATTATTCAGGTCCTGGATAGACTGGACTTTTATGAAGAGATTTATGAGTTTCTGATGGGACTCTTGGCATCAGCACTTCCTGATTCACCTTCCTTTCTCTCTCACTCTTTCATCCTTGGTGATGTCTTGCATTATGGGCCTTGCTCCTTCCGCTTGAGTTTTTAATAAAAAAAGTAGAGGATGTTATTGAATGCCTTCTACACTGAATCATTGCTAATGATAACATGTCCAGGTACAGTGTTTCTCTGTGAGTCTTTTACCACATTATTTAAACAGACATTTCAATGGAATAGAAATTAGTCCACATTTCCAGGCAGAAAGTTGGGACAGAAAGAACCAATTTTATAAGAACATAAGAAATGGGAGCAAGCGTAGGCCATACAGCCATGGCTGACCTTTGACTTCTCCACTTTCTCACCATTGTTGCTTCCAGAATCTGAAAAGCTACCCATCTCAACCTTGAACATACTCAACGACTGAGCATCCACAACCTTCTGTGGTAGAAAATTCCAAAGATTCACAAACCTCTGAGTGAAGAAGTTTCTCTTCATCTCTGTTTTAAATGATCGACCCCTTATCCAGAGCCTATGGCGTCTGGTTCTAGACTCTCCAACCAGGGGAAATTAGCAACCACCCCATTAAGCACCGCTCAGATGTTTCATTGAGGTCACCCCTCAATCTTCTAAACTCCAGAGAGTAAAGGCCAATTCTATTCAACATCCCATCATATGTAAGCCTTCTCATCCCAGGAATTAATTGAGTGAACCTTCACTGCACTGCACTGCCTCCAAGGTCAGCACATTCTTCTTAGATAAGGAGACTAAAACTGTGCAGAGTGTTCCAGGTATTGTCTCATCAAAGTCCCGTACAACTGTAGCAAGAATTACTTACTTTTGTGCTTCAACCTCTTTCAATGAAGGTCAAAATGTCATTTACTTTCCTAATTGATGCTGTAAATGTATCTAACTTTGTGTTTCTTGTACAAGAACACCCAAATCATAGAAATATTGAATGTTTAAGGCACAGAAAGAGGCCATTTGGCTCATCGTGTCTTTGCCGGCTGAAAAACGATCCACCCATTGTAATCCCACCTTCCAGCATTTGGTCTATAGCCCTGCAGATTACACACTTGAGGTACATGTCCAGACTCCTTTTGAATGAGTTGAGGGTTTCTGCCTCAACTACCTTTTCAGACAGTGAGTTCCAGACCACCAACACCCTCTGGGTGAGAACATTTGTCCTTAACTCCCCTCTAATATTTCTACTAACCACTTTAAATCTATGCCTCCTTGTCACCGACCTCTCTGCTAAGGTAAATAGACCCTTCAACTCCACTCTATCCAGGCCCCTCACAATTTTGCACATTTCAACCATATCTCTCCTCAATCTTCTCTGTTTCAAGGAGAACAACCCCAGCCTATCCAATCTTTCCTCATAGCTGCATGTTTCCAGTCCTGGCAACATTCTCATAAATCTCCTCTGTACCCTGTCGAGTGCAATTACATCCTTTCTGTTATGAGGTGACCAGAACTGCACACAGCACTCAAATTGTGGCCGAACCAATGAGTTATACAGTTCCAGTATCACCTCCCTGCTCTTGTATTCTATACCTTGGCTAAGAAAGGAAAGGATTCCATATGCCTTCTTAACCACCTTATCGACCTGTCCTGCTACCTTCGGGGATCTGTAAACATTCACTCCAAGGTCCCTCACTTCCTCTACACTTCTCAGTATTTTCCCATTTATCGTGTATTCCTTTGCCTTGTTCGACCTCCCCAAATGCACCACCTCAAACTTCCCTGGGTTGAATTCTATTCGTCACTTTTTTGCCCATCTGGCCAGACCATCAATATCTTCCTGCAGCCTGCAACTATCTCCTCACAATCTAGCACATGGCCAATCTTTGTGTCATCTGCAAACTTCTTGATCATGCCCCCTACATTTATGTCTAAATTGTTAATATACACCACAAAAAGCTGGAGACCTAGCACTGAGCCCTACAGAACGCCACTGGAAACAACCCTCCAGTCGCAAAAGCACCCGCCAACAATTACCCTTTGTTTCCTGCCACTGAGCCAATTTTGTATCCACCTTGCTGCATTTCCCTGGATCCCATGGGATTTTATTTTTTTAACTAGTCTGCCATGTGGGACCTTGTCAAAATCCTTGCTAAAATCCATGTGGACCATATCAACTGCACTACTCTCATTTATCTTCCTTGCTACTTGTTCGAAATATTCGATCAAGTTGGTCAGACCAGATTTTCCCTTTGCAAATCCATGTTGATGATCCTTAATTAACCAATGATCCAATAATTTTCCCACTACTGAGGTTAGACTGCCTGGCCTGTAATTATTTGGTCTATCCCTCGCGCGCTTTTTAAACAGAGGTACAACATTAGCAGTTCTTCAATCCTCCAGCACCATACCTGTATCCAGATAAGAACAATACCAACAGCTTCCACCCCGACACATAGGTTACCTTTTTGGTGTTGTATGGGCCCAACTCTCTCCTGAGTTACCGTCTTACTCTTAATGTACTGATAAAATATCTTTGGGTTCACCTTGATTTTGTTTGCCAATATTCTTTCATGCCCTCCCTTTGCTTTCCTAATTTCCTTTTTGATTTTAGCCCTCCACTTTCTATACTCCTCTCAGCTTTCTGTAGTATTGAGTTCTTGGTGTCGGACGTAAGCTTTCCTTTTCTGCCTTATCTTACCCTGTCGGCTCCTTGACATCCATGGGGCTCTAGATTTGGCTGTCTCACCCTTTTTCTTTGTGGGAACATGTTTACTCTGAACCTCTTGAATCTTCCCTTTGAATGCCTCCCACTGCTCTGACATTGATTTCCCTTCAAGTAGCTGTTTCCAGTCCACTTTCATTAAATCACTTCTCAGTTTAGTGAAATTGGCCTTGCCCCATTTGTTAACTCTGCCTTCTCTTCTATCACTGTCCTTATCCATAATTATGTTAAAACTGACTGAGTTATGATCACTACCACCAAAATGCTCTCCCACTGCCACTCCTTCCACCTGCCAATCTTCATTTCCTAAAACTAAGTCTAAAACTACACTCTGTCTTGTTGGACTTGCGACATACTGGTCAAAAAAGTTCTTCAATGCACCTCAAGAATTCTGCTCCCTCAATTCCTTTCCCACTGAAATGATCCCAGTTAATATTGGGGTAGTTAAAATCCCCTAATTTTACTGCCCTATTTTCAGTCATAGAGAGATACAGCATTGAAACATGCCCGTCAACCCACTGAGTCTGTGCCAACCAACAACCACCCATTTATGCTAATCCTACATTAATCCCATAAGGCCTACCACTTCCCCACAATTCTCCTACCACATACCTACAGTAGGGGCAATTTACAATGGCCGATTTACCTATTCACTTGCAAGTCTTTGGCTGTGGGAGGAAACCAGAGTACCTGACAGAAACCCACACGATCACAAGGAGAACTTGCAAACGCCGCACAGGCAGTACCCAGAATCAAACCCAGGTCGCTGGAGTTGTGGTGCTAACCACTGCGCCACCCACTTCTGTCCCCAGTTGCCTGTTTGGGTGTCTATAGTACTCTCCCAGCAGTGTGATTGCCCCTTTTTTGTTCCTTAGCTCAATGCATGTGCTTCATTTGATGAACTTTCCAACAAATCATCCACCTCACAGTTATAATAGTTTCCTTGATCAAAATTGCCACTCCCTTGCCCAGCAAGAATCTATCTACCTCTGCATGAAAAATATTCAATGTCCCCGCCTCCACCACCTTCTGAGGTAGAGAGTTCCAAAGTTGCACAACCCTCTGAGAGAAAATATTTCTTCTCATCTCTGTCCTAAAAGGACATCCCTAATTTTAAAACAGTGCCTCCGAGTTCTGGATTCATCCACAGGAGGAAACATCCTTTCCACAACCACCTTGTTAAGACCGTTCAGGATCTTATAAACTTCAATCAAGTCTCCCCTCACTTTTCTAAACTGCAGTGAACACAAACCCAGTCTGTCCAACCTTTCCTCATAAGACAACCCACTCATTCCAGGGTATCAATCTAGGACACCTTCTTTGAATTGCCTCCAATGCATTCACATCCTTCCTTAAATAAGGAGACCAAAACTGCACACAGTATTCAAGATGTGATCTCAACAATGCCCTGTATAACTGAAACATAACATCCTTACTTTTATTTGTATTTCCTCTCATAATAAAGGATAGTATTTCATTATCCTTCTTTATTATCTGCTGTACCTACATATTATCTTTTTGTGACTCCTGCACTAGAATACTGAGCGGCTCAGTGGTTAGCACCGCAGCCTCGCAGCTCCAGTTCTGGGTACTGCCTTTGTGGAGTTTGCAAGTTCTCCGTGTGTCTGTGTGGATTTTCGCCAGGTTTTCTCCCACAGCTAACGACTTGCAGGTTGATAGTTAAATTGGCCATTATCAATTTCCCCTAGTATAAATAGGTGGTAGGGGAATATAGGGACAGGAGGGGGTGTGGCAGGAATATGGGATTAGTGTAGGATTAGTTTAAATGGGTGTTTGATGGTCGGCACAGACTCGGTGGGCTGAAGGAGCTGTTTCAGTGCTGTATCTCTAAATATAAATCCCTCTGCTTCTTGGAATTCTACAGTTGTTCACCATTTAAGTAATACTCTGCTTTTTTTATTCTTCCTGCCGAAGTGAACAACTTCATATTTTTCCCATTATACTCCATCTGCCAGATTTTTGCCCACTCACACAACCTATCTATATTGGTCTTCAAGCTCCTTATGTCCTCTTCACAACATAATTTCCTACCTATCTTTGTGTCATCTGCAAATTTAGCTACCGTGCCATCTCTCCCTTCATCTAAGTCATTGATATAAATTGTAAAAAGTTCAGGCTCCAGCACAAACCCCTGCGGGGCTCCACTCATCACATCCTGCCAATCAGAAAAGGACCCATTTATGTACACTCTCTGTTTTCTGCCAGCCAACCAATCTTCTATCCATGCTAATATGTTACCCCCTACACCATGAGCTAAAGGCCGGCTACCAGACACTAACCCGAAAAGACCCGATGACATGTGTCGGGTTCAGGATGGGTCGGATTACACTTCCGGGTCTGACATTCGGGCTCGGGTCAGGCTGGGTCGAACACGCTGTCTCACAACCTCAGGTAAGTGACTCCAATGTTAGTGTAATTTTTGGACTAGAAAGGTGGTTTTGTTACAGTTATTTTAAACTTGTGCAGATCAGCAACAAAGTGAAAACTGGAAGGTAAGCTCACTGATAGTCAGGTCGGTTCGGCTGGGGCGAGCAAAAAAATGGAAGGAGTCAGGCCGGGTTGGGCTCAGGGTCAGATGTGCTTCTGTCGGGCTCGGGTCGGGATTCGTTTGCAGACCCGACCCGGCCTTTACAATGAGCTCCTTCATTGCGCAATAACATTTTATGTGGCACCTTGTCAAATACAATCCAAGTACAGTACGTCAGAGGGTTCCCCTTTATCCACAGCACGTATCACTCCTTCAAAGAACTTCAACTGTTGCACAAGTGCCTTACCTCCGGCACTGGGCAGGCGATGCAATCTTCAGAACACCTGGCTACGGCTGCAGTGAACAGTTTCTATCTCCCCAAACTACAACATTGCTTTTTCCTCCCCCCAACTTGGATGGCCACCTGTACCATAATGCCTTGCTCAGTTTGCCCAGTCTTTGTTCCTGACGACTGATGCCAGCCTAACTGGTCGGTAGTTCCCTGTTTTCTCTCTCTTTTCTTTTTTAATAGCATTGTAACATTTGCTAATTCCCAATCTGCTGGCACTGTTCTGGAATCTCGGGAATTTTGGAAGATCACAACCAATACATCCAATATCCCTGCAGCCACATCTTCTAGAAACCTAGGATATAGACCATTAGGTCGATGGGATTTGTCAGCTTTCAGTCCCATTAGTTTCTCTTTTACCTATTCTCTGCTGATATTAATTACTTTCAGTCACTCACTCAGTTTAACTCCTTAGTTCCCCACAATTTTTGGTATTTTTTGAGTCTTCTACTGTGAAGACAGATATGAAATATTAGTTTAACATCTTTGTCATTTCCTTCTTCCCTCTGATAATTTCTCCTGTCTCAGCTTCGAAGGGACAACGTTTACTTTTGCTGCTCTGTTCCTTTTCACATACTTGACGAAACTCTTACAATCTGTTTATATATTTCTGGCAGGTTTACTATCATTTTACGGTTTCTCTTTCAATCATTTTATCATCTTTTGCTGGTTTCTAAAACTCTCCCGATCCTCAGTCATGCTACTATTCTTCACATGAAAAGCCTCTTCTTTTAATCTTAACCTATTTGGTAAACCACAGGTGGATCACTTTTCCCATGGACTTTGTGATTCTCAATGGAATATTTCCATGAAGAATTTTGAATTATTTCTTTGCCACTGTTTATCTACCTCCATACCATTTTTCTGTCCCTTTAAGTGATCCACTCTTCATGTGAATTTATTACCCCGACAAAGTGGGAGTGTTTAAGTCTCATACCCAAACAGTACCTGATTTAAGGACACCGATGTATTGAACAGACAACAAGGGGCTCCAATTCAAACAGGTGTTAAGCCTCTTACATTTAGAATGTATTGACCTTATGCCTGTTATAAACTCCCTTTCAGAAACTGGTTGAGATTGAGTGAAGCGAGGAGAAGGAGGAGTGCTTCCCCACTTAACAGTCTTTGCGATTGCCCCACCAACATCCTCTCTATGACTGCACGAACTCCTTCCCTCTCCTGAGGTTTAGCTTTGTTCTGCTGTGAGAGAGGGAAGTGACCCAATGTTCTTTTCTGTAAATTGCACAAGCTGGCAGCAGAGACCAAGCAAGTGATGGTAGCTCATGTTTAAATTGTTAATGAAGCCCAAAGACTAACTTTAATCCAGTCTTGAGCTTTATGGTTGGGACATGGTTGCACGGCAGGTTATGGACCCATAGATGGGCCTGAAATAATTTCCAGTGTTGGAAACACGACAGAAAGCACAGTCAGCTACAAAATATGCTTACATTGTACTGGATAACATTTGTGGGCTCAGGGCAGTCAATGTTTTCACATAAATCGTTCACCGCGTCTGCTGCATTTCCAGTGATTTGATGCAAGAGGAGGGCAGAGACAGTTAAGCAGAGTAGCAGCATCTTGGTGTCCGTTTCAGTCACTGTTTAATTCACTGAATAATTCTCGACAACAACTTCACCAGGATCTGCAGTTTCAGCAGCAAACTCAAATCTTTTTACACTGTTTTATGAGGATGATTTTGAATACAGCTCAGCTGCAGGCAGGAACAATATGTGTTAAAATTCTGTACTGCATTAACTATGGAAATGTTACTCTGTTCCACCCCTGTGATGGATGTAGAAATCATTCACTCTCTGAGTACCAATTCCAGGGAAGTCTGAACACCCAGGGCAGTCATTTTGAAATGATTCTGGCTCACGCACATACAGTTGCCAGTCCTCCCTCTTTGGGAGCCTACAGGAATGAAAGATTGCTCTCCTGGTCACCAGTATTAGCAACCCAGCAGAAAACCACTTCACATTTCGGTTTTGTACCCACACACTTTCATTTCTCAGCTTTCCTCCAGCGTTGCCTGCAGTAAGTGGGAATGCAGTGGCCATGCTGCACTCCAACCATGGGACAGAGCGCCACTTCCTCACTGAGTAGGTGAGGCTGGAGGATGTTCTTGCTGCCCAATGGCTTGCGCATTTCACACTGTTCCTATCTGTCATTTCCCCTCCTCTTCTGGGATTACGGAGACTCACTGGGATAAAGTAGCTTTGGCAACAACACACACTGGTGTACAGTTCCCTTGGCACTGACTCTCACTGGGGTACAGTTCCCTTGGTACTAACTCTCACTGGGGTACAGTTCCCTTGGTGCTAACTCTCACTGGGGTACCGTTCCCGGGGCACTGACTCTCACTGGGGTACAGTTCCATTGGCACTATTTCTCACTGGAGTACAGCTCGCATGCCACTGACTCACAATGGGGTTAAGTTCCCTTGGCACTGAGTCTCACTGGGGTACAGTTCCCTTGGCACTCACACTCAGTGCAGTACAGTTCCCTTTGCCCTGACTCTCAGTGGCGTACAGTTCCCTTCGCGCTGACACTCACTGGGGTACAGTTCACATGTCACTGACACTCACTGGGGTACAGTTCCTTGCAAATAATTCACTGGGGTACAGTTCCCTTTCACTGACTCTCACTGAGGTACATTTGCCCGGCACTGACTCTCACTGAGGTACAGTTCCCTGGGCACTGACTCTCACCGGGTTCATTTCCCTTGGCACTGACTCTTACTGGGGTAGAGTTCCCTTGCTATTGACTCTCACTGGGGTACAGTTAGCTTGGCACTGATACTCACTGGCGCTCAGTTTCCCTGGCAATGTCACTCACTTGGGGACAACTCCCTTGGTACTGACTCTCACTGGGGTATAATTTGTTTGGCAATGACTCCCACTAGGGTCCTGTTCACTTGTCGCTGATACTCACTGGGCTAACGTTTACTTACACTGAATCTCAATGGAGTAGAGCTCCCTTGGCACTGACTCGCACTGGAGTAGTTCTCTTGGCACCAAATGTCACTGTGGTAAAGCTTACATGTCACTGACTCTCACTGGGGTGCAGTTCCCTTGGCACTGACTCTCACTGGAGTACAGTTCACCGACACTGACTCTCACTGGGGTACTGTTTCACTGGCACTGACTCGCAATGGTGTAAAGATCCCCTGGCACTGACACTCATTGGGCTACAGTTTGCTTAGCACTGAATCTCACTGGGGTACAGTTCCCTTGGCACTGACTCTCACTGGGTACAGTTCCATTGGCATTGACTCTCACTGGGGAACAGTTCCCTTGTCACTGACTCTCTCTGAGGTACAGTTCCCCTGGCACTGACTCTCACTGGGGTACAGTTCCTTTGGCACTGACTCACACAGGGGTGTGGCTTCCTTGGTATTGACTCTCACTGGGGTACAGTTCCATTGTCATTTACTCTCACTCGGTTGCAATTACCTTGGTACTGACCACCGCTGGGGTACATTTCCCTCGTACTGACTCTCACTGGGGTACAGTTCCCTTGGCACTGACTCTCACTGGGGTACAGTTCCTCTGGCACTGACTCTCACTGGTGTCTAGTTCCCTTGTCACTGACTCTCACTGGGGTACAGTTCCCTCGTATTGACTCTCACTGGGGTCCAGTTCCTTTGTCACTGACTCTCACTGGTGTCTAGTTCCCTTGTCACTGACTCTCTCTGGGGTACATTTCCCCTGGCACTGACTCTAACTGGGGTACAGTTCCCTTGGCACTGACACTCACTTGGGTAAAGTTCCCTTGTCACTGACTCTTACTGGGGTATGGTCCCCTTGTCACTGACTCTCACTGAGGTGCAGTTCCCTTGTCATTTACTCTCACTGGGGTGCAATTACCACTGATCTACTAATATCCATTATAAGCCCACCGACTCCAACAGCTACCTCGACTACACTTCTTCACACCCTACCTCCTGAAAGGACTCCATTCCATTCTCCCAGTTTCTCCGTCTCCGACGCATCTGCTCTGATGATGCTACCTTCCATGACGGTGCTTCTGATGTGATCTCCTTTATCCTCAACTGAGGATTCCCCCCCTCTGTGATTGACAGGACCCTCAACCGTGTCCGTACCATTCCCCGCACCTCTACCCTCACCCCTTCCCCTCCCTCCCAGAACCGTGACGGGGTTCCCCTTGTCCTCACTTTTCATCCCACCAGCCTCCATATCCAAAGGATCATCCTCTGCCATTTCCGCCACCTCCAACGTGATGCCACTTCCAAACACATCTTCCTCTCCCTTCCCCAATCAGCATTCTGAAGGGATCGTTCCCTTCGCGACACCCTAGTCCACTCCTCCATTACCCCCACCACCTCGTCCCCGTCCCATGGTACCTTCCCCTGCAATCGCAGGAGGTGTAATACCTGCCCATTTACCTCCTCTCTCCTCACTATCCCAGGCCCCAAACACTCCTTTCAGGTGAAGCAGCGATTTACTTGTACTTCTTTCAATGTAGTATACTGTATCTGCTGCTCACAATGTGGTCTCCTCTACATTGGGGAGACCAAGCGGAGACTGGGTGACCGCTTTGCGGAACACCTCCGCTCAGTCCGCAAGCAGGACCCTGAGCTTCCGATTGCTTGCCATTTCAACACTCCCCCCTGCTCTCATGCTCACATCTCTGTCCTAGGATTGCTGCAGTGTTCCAGTGAACATCATCGCAAGCTCGAGGAACAGCATCTCATCTACTGATTAGGCACAATACAGCCTGCCGGACTGAACATTGAGTTCAATAATTTCAGAGCATGACAGCCCCCATTTTACTTTCATTTTTAGTTATTTTTTCTTTTTGCTATTTTTCTACTTTTTTACATTTTTTACAATTTTTTTTTGCATTTATTTCATTTCATCTTAGTGTGTTCAGTTTGCTTACCCACTTTTTTTTTTCAGGTTTGCACTTGCTGCTGTTCAATATTCAGTCCGTTAACACCTAATCTGTACTAACGCTTTGTCTCACAACACACCATTAACACATTGTTTGCCTTTGCTCCATGACCTTTTGGTCAGCTATGTGGCCTTGTCCAATCTACACCTTCTCCTTTGTTATCTCTTGCCCCACCCCCACCTCACTTGCTTATAACCTGTGATATTTCTAATATTTGTCAGTTCCGAAGAAGGGTCACTGACCCGAAACGTTAACTCTGCTTCTCTTTGCACAGATGCTGCCAGACCTGCTGAGTGGTTCCAGCATTTCTTGTTTTTATTGCCACTGGGGTACAGTTCCCTTGTACTGACTCGCACTGGAGTACAGTTCCCTTGTCATTTACTCTCACGCGGGTGCAATTGCCTTGGTACTGACTCTCACTGGTGTACCCTTCATTTGGCACTGACTCTCACTGGGATACAATTCCATTGGCACTAATTCTCATTGGAGTACAGCTCGCATGTCACTGACTGGCAATGTTGTATAGATTCCCCGGCACTGACTATCATTGAGCTGCAGTTCGCTAACCACTGGATCTCACTGACGTACAGTTCCATTGGCACTGACTCTCACTGGGGTTCAGTTCCCTTGGCACTGACACTCACTGGGGTACACTTCATTTGGCACTGATCCTCACCAGGGTACGGTTCGCATGTCACTGACACTCACTGCGGTACAGTTCCTTGTCAATAACTCACTGGGGTAAAGTTCCCTTGGCACTGACACTCTTTGGGGTAAGGTTCCCTTGGCACTGACTCTAACTGGGGTACAGATCCCTTGTCACTGACTCACTGGGGTACAGTTTCCTGGACACTGAATCTCACAGGGGTATGGTTTCCTTGGCAGTGACTCTCACTGGGGTACAGTTCCATTGGCACTAATTCTCACTGGAGTACAGCTCGCATGTCACTGAATGGCAATGTTGTATCGATCGCCTGGCACTGACTCTCATTGGGCTACTGTACGCTTAGTACTGAATCTCACTGGGGTACAGATCCCTCGGCACTGACTCACACTGGGGTACAGATCTCTTGTCCCTGACTCTCACTGAGTCTGACAGTGGTACAGATCCCCGGCACTGACACTCACTGGAGTACACTTACCCGGTACTGACTCTCAATGGGATACATTTCCTTTGGCACTGACTCTCACTGGTTGACAGTTACCTTGGCACTGGGTCTACCTGGGGTACCGTTCCCTTGGTACTGACTCACACTGGAATACAGTTCCCTTGGCAGGGCCTCTGACTGGGGTACAGATTCCCGGCACTGTCTCTCATTGGAGAACACTCCTCCGGCACTGACTCGCACTGGGGTACAGTACCCTGGCACTGACTCTCACTGGGATGCAGTTCCTTTGGCACTGACTCTCACTGGGGTACAGTTCCCATGTACTGACTCTCACTGGGGTACAGTTCCCGGCACTGACTCTCACTGGTGTACAGTTCCCTTGGCACTGACCCTCACTGGGGTACGGTTCGCATGTGACTGACTTACTGGGGTACAGTTCCTTGCCAATAACACACTTGGGTAAAGTTTCCTTGTCACTGACTCAATGGGGTACAGTTCTCTGGGTACTGAATCTCACTGGGGTATGGTTCCCTTGGCACTGACTCTCATTGGGGTACAGTTCCACGGCACTGGCCCTCACTGGGATACAGTTCCCTGGCAATGTCTCTCACTGGGGTTCAGTTGCCTAGGTACTGACACTGGCGTACAGTTCCCTTGGCACTGATTCACATTGGGGTAGAGTTCCATTGGCACTGACACACACTGGGGAACAGTTTGTTTATTAGGCACTGACACTCACTTGAGTATAGTTCCCTTGGCACTAACTTTCAATGTAGCACGTTTCCCTTGGTACATTTCGCTTGGTAGTGACTGTCACGGAGGTACAATTTGTTTGGCGCCGACTCCCACTGAGTTACAGTTCCTTTGGCACTGACTCTCACTGGGGTACATTTCCCTTGGCACTGACTTTCACTGGGGTACAGTTCTCTGGCACTGACTTTCACTGGGGTACAGTGTCCTAGGCACTGACTCTCACTGGGGTACAGTTCTCTGGCACTGACTTTCACTGGGGTACAGTGTCTTAGGCACTGACTCTCACTGGGGTACAGTTCTCTGGCACTGACTCTCACTGGGGTACAATGTCCGAGGCACTGACTCTCACTGGGGTACAATGTCCTCGGCACTGACTCTCACTGGGGTACAGTTCTCTGGCACTGACTCTCACTGGGGTACAATGTCCGAGGCACTGACTCTCACTGGGGTACAATGTCCTAGGCACTGACTCTCACTGGGGTACAGTTCTCTGGCACTGACTCTCACTGACATACTGTCTGAAACTCACCATCCCAATACTCAGGGCTATGGATATTTCAATTCTCTCCATGGCCTCCTGCTTTGCATTTGTCAAATTACAATCTGCAGTGGACCAGAATCTTTTCCCTTTTATTTTGCACTCTTCTCCTTCAAGGTAGATCTATTAATGTGTATAGACCTGGTGGAAATGGAGGTGGTGTCGCACTCTGAATAAAGGGTAAGATCAGTTTGGATGGAGCTAAGAGACAGTAAGGGGCAGCAGACATTGGTGGGAATTGTTTATAGGCCACCAAACAATAATTGTTATGCTGGGCACAGTATAAATCAGGAAATTAGAGGTGCAAAGGAGCCTGAGGTGGTATGACGAGTATTTTTTTGATGCGTGCGAGTATTTTGTTTTGGAATGCATTGTCTCAAAGATTGTGGAAACAGATTCAAAAGGGAATTGGATAAATATTTGAAGGGGAGAAAATTGCAGTGCTCCAGGGAAAATGCAGAGCAGTGGGACTAATTTGACAGTTCTACTGAAGAGCTGGAACAGTAGTGGTAATGTGGGGTATGGTATTAATCAGGAGATTAGAGAAGCATGTAGCATGAGTAACAGAGTAATCATGGGTGACTTCAATCTGCATATAGATTGGGTAAACCTGGGCAGTAATGCTGTTGAGGACGAGTTTCTGGGATGTGTTCGGGATGGTTTTCTAGAGCTTAGGCAATGGTTAGTCTTTAAAGAAATATTAAATACTTTACAGCAACTATACATTCCTTCAAGGCCCAAAGCCCGCAAAAGTAAAGGCAGGTCAATCGTTGATAACAAAGGAAGTTAAGGATTGTATATGATTCAAAGAAAAGGCCTATAAAGTTGTCAGAAATAGTAGTATATCTGAGGTTTGGGAACATTTTAGAATACAGCAAAGGAAAATGAAGAAACTGATAAAGAAAGGGAGAATGGAATCTGAATGTAAGCTAGCAAACACATATAAAAACGGGCTGTAAAAGCTTCTACAGGTACATAAAAAGGAAAAGTTTGGCTAAGACAAATGTGGATCCATCACAGGCAGAGTCAGGAAAATTTATAATGGAGAATGGAGAAACGGCAGAGAAGCTAAATAATTACTTTGTGTCTGTCATCACTGAGGAAGATAAAGAAATCTCCCAGAATTAATGCTCCAAGGGATTAGGGAGAATGAAGAATTGAAGGAAATCGGTATTAGCAAGAAGGTTGTGTTGGAGAAATAAATGGGGCTGAAGGCTGGTCATTCTACATGCCAGAGTGAAAGAGGTAGCTATGGAGATAATGGATACATTGGTGATCATCTTCCAAAATGCTATAGATTCTGGAGTGGTTCCTGCAGATTGGAAGGTCGCAAATGTCACCCCACTATTTAAGAAGGGAGGGAGAGAGAAAACATGGAACTACAGACCTGTTAGCCTTACATCAGTCATTGGGAAAATGCGAGAATCTATCTTAAAGGATGTGATAAATGGACACTTGGATAATAATGATCTGATTGGGCATAGTCAACATGGATTTATGAATGGGAAATCATATTTGACGAACCTGTTGAGTTTTTTGAGGATGTTAGGAACAGAATTGATAAAGGGAAGTTGGTGGACGTAGTTTACTTGGATTACCAGAAGGCTTTTGCTAAAGTCCCCTACAGAAGGTTGGTTAGCAAAATTAAAGCACATGGCATGTATTAAGGGTTGGTTAACAGGCAGAAAGCAGAGAGGATGAATAAACAGGTCATTCTCACATTGGCAGGCTGTGACGAGTTGGGTACCACAGGGATCAGTGCTTGTGCCCCAGCTGTTCACAATATACATCAATAACTTGGATGTGGGGACCAAATGTACTATTTCCAAGTTTGCGGATGACACAAAGCTAGGTGGGAATGTGTGTTGTGAGAAAGATGCAAAGCAGCTTCGAGGGGATTTGGACAGACTTAGTGAGTGGGTAAGAATGTGGCAGATGGAATATAATGTGGAAAAATGTGAGGTTATCCACTTTGGTAGGAGGAATAGATGTGCAGAGTATTTCTTCAATGGTAAGAGATTAGAAAGGGTAGATGTACAAAGGGACCTGGGTGTCCTTGTCAATAAGTCACTGAAAACTAACATGCAGGTGCAGCCAGCAATTAGGAAGGCTAATGGCCTTTATTGCAAGAGGATTTGAGTACAGGAGTAGTGAAGTCTGACAAGGGCAGGACATATACAGTGAATGGCAGGGCCCTGGGGAGTGTTGTTGAGCAGAAAGACCTTGGGCTGCAAGTATATAGTTCGCTGAAAGTGGAACACAGGTAGACAGGGTGGTGAAGAAGGCGTATGACATGCTTGCCTTCATCGGCCGATGAAGAATTGGGATGTCATGTTACAGTTGTGCATAACATTGATTCGACCGCATTTGGAGAACAGTGTGCAGTTCTGGTCGCCGCACTACAGGAGAGATGTGATTAAGCTAGAGAGGGTGCAGAAAAGATTCACATGGACGATGCCTGGTTTGGAGGGCTTGAGTTATAAAGAGAGAGTGGGTAGGCTGGGTCTGTTTTCCCTGGAGCGAAGGAGGCTGAGAGGGGACATGATGGAGGAATATAAAATTATGAGAGGCACAGATTGGGTCGATAGCCAGAGTCTGTTTCCCATGGTAGGGGTGACTAAAACTAGAGAGCATAGATTTAAGGTGAGAGGGAGAAGGTTTAAAGGGGATCAAAGGAGTAAATTTTTCACACAAAGAATAGTGGGTATCTGGAATGAGCTGTCTGAGGAGGTGGTGGAGGCAGGAACAGTAGCAACATTTAAGAGGCATCTGGACAGGTACTTGAATGAGCAAGGCATAGAGGGATATGGAATTAATGCAGGCAGGTGAGATTAGTATAGATAGGCATTATGGTCGGCATGGACGCGATGGGCCGAAGGGCCTGTTTCTATGCTGTATGACTCTATGACTGTATGAAGTCTTGCTTCAATTGTATAGAACCTCGGTGAGACCCCATCTGGAGTACTGTGTGCAGTTTTGGTCTCTTTGCCTTAGGAAGGATATTATTGCCAGAGAGGGAGTTCAACTAAGATTCAACAGACTTGTTCCCGGGATTGCGGGACTGCCGTATGAAGAGAAATTGGGGAATCTGGGCCTGTATTCTCCAGCCTTTTGAAGAATGAGAGGTGATCTCATTGAAATCTACAAAATACTTAAAGGGATAGACAAGGTGGATGCAGCTAAGATGTTTCCCCTGGTTGGGGAGTCTAGAACCAGGGGACACAATTTCAAAATAAGAGAAAATCATGCAGGACAAAGATGAGGAAAATGTCTTTACACAGAGGGTTGTGAATCTTTGGAATTTTCTACCCCAGAGGGGTAACTGTGGAAGCTCTGTAATTGAGTATATTTAAAGCAGAGATTTCTAGAGTACATTATCAAAGATTTTATAGCAGAGCACTTGGAGAACAGTGGTACAATCAAATAGAGTCAGCATGGATCTACGAAAGGGAAATCATGCTTTACAAATCTATCAGAATTCTTCATGATGTAAGTAGTAGAGTTGATGAGGGGGAGCCAGTGGATGTGGTTTATTTGGACTTTCAGAAGGCTTTCGATAAATTCCCACATAAGAGATTAGCATGTCAAATTCAAGTGCATGGGATCGGGGTAGTGAATTGCAATGGATAGAAAATTGTTTGGCAGACAGGAAACAAAGAGTAGGGATAAATAGGTCTTTCTCCAAATGGCAGGCAGTGACAAGTTGCGTACCGCAGGGATCGGTGCTAAGACCCCAGCTATTCGCTATATATTTTAATAATTTAGATGAGGGAACTAAATGTAATATCTCCAAATTTGCAGATGACACTAAACTGGATGGGAGGGTGAGTTGTGAGGAGGATGCAGAGAGGCTTCAGGGCAAGTTTTGATTTGGACAAGTTGAGTGAGTGGGCAAATGCATGGCAGATGCAGTATTATGTGGATAAATGTGAGGTTATCCACTTTGGTAGCAAAAACAGGAAGGCAGATTATTATCTGAATGGCTGGAAACTGAGAGAGGGGAATATGCAACGAGACCTGGGTGTTCTCGTACACCAGTCGCTGAAGGTGAGCATGCAGCTGCAACAGGCGGTAAAAAAAGCAAATGGTATGTTTGCCTTCATAGCGAGAGGATTGGAGTACAGGAGCAGGGATGTCATGCTGCAATTATACAGGGCCTTGGTGAGGCCACACCTGGAATATTGTGTGCAGTTTTGGTCTCTTTATCTGAGGAAGGATGTTCTTGCTATAGAGGGAATGCAGCGAAGGTTTACCAGACTGATTCCTGGGATGGCGGGACTGACGTATGAGGAGACAGCGAGTCGGTTAGGATTATATTCGCTGGAGTTCAGAAGAGTGAGGGGGGATCTCATGGAAAACTATAAAATTCTAACAGGACTTGACTGGGTAGATGCAGGAAGGATGTTCCCGATCGTGGGGGAGTCCAGAAACAGGGGTCATAGTCCAAGGATACGGGATAAACATTTCAGGATTGAGATGAGGAGAAATTTATTCACACTGAGAGTGGTGAGCCTGTGGAGTTTGCTACCACTGAAAACAGTTGAGGTCAAAACATTGTATGTTTTCAAGAAGGAGTTAGATATAGCTCTTGGGTCTAAAGGGATCAAAGGGTATGGGGCGAAAGCAGGAACAGGTTACTGAGTTGGGTGATCAGCCATGATCACAATGAATGGTGGAGCAAGCTTAAAGGGCCGAATGGCCTACTCCTGCTCCTATTTTCTATGTTTCTATAGCTAAGTCATAAATATTGCAGAAATGATAAGTGCCTGGGAAACTCTCTTCAAATCGTATGTCCCCACTTAAGCAGATACAGAGAGGGGCTTCTTGCAGTTGTATACAGCATGCTACTTGGGACGATTTATTAACTTTTATAAATTTATTAAAGAACTAAACATGCAATACACTTTAAGTGACCAAGTCGACTACAATATAAAAGATTACTACAAGATGTAAAACCTAATCTTATTTCCAAAATAGAATCCATGAGTTTGACAATGTTACTGCAAAATATCTTAGAATATCCATCAAAATCCACAGTGCACTGTTCGCCTAAATTCCCTGATTCGGCCTCCTGCTTCACAATAGAAAGCATTCTCAGTTAAGAATAGAGTTCTCTTGTCACACAATCAGCTGCTTTTACCATTGGTTGAGTCGCATTGTTGAGGAATTCAAGACTTCTGATTTTTCAATTTGAAAACTTTCACTTTTATACTGTTTGTAATCGATTAGCTCATCCTTTGCAAATGTGGGTTTACCTTTGTGTAAATGTTCCTTCCTCTTTCATTAACCATATATGGTTGTATCATTCCCAATTATCCCAGAATTCAGAAAGACATTGACACACCAAGATCTTCAGCTGCACCAGTCTGTTACACTCCTCATAGACCAGCAAGGGACCGTTGCCCTATTCCACATGGTCATCTGGGTGGCTGCTCCTCTAACACCACTACTGCAGTCGTTACCCACCGTAATATGGTAATGAATCCATAACACCCAACATGTTGTTTGACCAGAGACAGTATCGCAGCTGAACCCAATCCTGTCCTTGCCCAACACCCACATACGTACATTTTCACAGAGAGCTCACTGGATAATCTCCTCAGCAAGAACAGTGTTGATTTTTATCACTTTCCAAACGAGGGATGTTAGACAACCTGTTGTGTCCCTTCTGCCATCTGACTGAGATTGGATAACTCAGCACAGACTGGAGATTGAACTGGGGGGTGTGGGGGGGTGA
Organism: Heterodontus francisci; assembly: GCF_036365525.1. Taxonomy (NCBI): domain Eukaryota; kingdom Metazoa; phylum Chordata; class Chondrichthyes; order Heterodontiformes; family Heterodontidae; genus Heterodontus; species Heterodontus francisci. The sequence goes on from NC_090373.1 coordinate 182,351,911, forward strand.
AATTCGACCTGGGAGGGAGATCGATTTTTTTTCCATTGATTATGATGGAATGGGGCAGGGTGTAAAATGGGCATTCTCACCCGATTTGTGTTGCCACCCAAAAGAAATTTCACCCCATTGGCTCCTTTCTGGTCTCTATGGTTCAGTTCCACAACACAGGCCAACTCACCAACTGAGACAGGAGTAGATTTCAGAGACCTATTTTAAACAAGGGAAGGAATTTTGACATTAGTGGATGATATAAAAAGGGCAAGATCCAATCAGTCACCCGTTATACATCTCTCCCACGATTTCCTTTTCGAGCAGGGCTTATCTGATAGCCAATCTCGGTGGTGAGCTCAAGAAATGACGATTCAGCCAATCGGGCCACACGCCCAAGAGCCGCTGCGATTAAAGGACAGCCAATCCTGCCGGCTCATTTAAATTTAAAAAAATCCCCCCCCAAAATTTATTAAATATATTTCTAATGCCTCTTTCCTCCCCCCAATAACAATTAACTTAACTATTTGCCCTTTCCCCCCACTCCAAAACACTTACCTTTCAAATCGGACCTTCCCCATCCCCCAGACCTCCGCCTCCCTCCCCACCAGTGTCACACCACATTTCCCCAGACGGGAATTGCAAGTGTGGGATTGCCGGCCGCCACGGGGTCATTTAATGTTGGGATTGTATCAATTCTCTCCTTTAATGGACAAACAGGAATGCATTGAATAGTTAAATGAAAGAACATTTTTGGAATGGGAGGTAGATTTTACTATAATTTCTTAAAGCAGGGATTCTGTAAAATATGATTCAAATGTTCCACAAGACACAGAATCAAACATGATCATCAAACTAGCTCGGGCAAAATGTCTTTCTGTCTCTTAGTGACAAAAGTAAAATGATCTGGCACAGACATGGCAGCAAACAGTGGCCTCCTGACTATACTTTAGAAATCATTAACTCCCTGAGTGTCGGCTCCAGGAAATACTGAACACCCGGGGTAGCGATGTTTTAGATTATTCCAGCTCTCAAACTGCAAGGCCTGATAAATTCCTTAGTAATACAGAAATAATATTGATGAAGTGTCAGGAATGGCTTGTTCTCTATGTTATAATTCAACATCAGTCCCAAATCTCTTTCCTTATTCTCAGTGTAAAAGGCAGCTGCACACGAGTCAGGTTTAAAACGACCTGATAGTGCACCTCGTAGTACAGTATCTTTCATGTGGGGACTAAAACCAAGCCATTCCCTGGGCCCGGTGTGCTGGCTGGGTAACCGATCTCTGTTCCCCTTACCAGTGGGACTGTTGGCAGAGGGACAGGTGGGGATGTTTGGTAGGAATATGGGATTAGTGTAGGATTAGTATAAATGGGTGGTTGATGTTCGGCACAGACTCGGTGGGCCGAAGGGCCTGTTTCAGTGCTGTATCTCTAATCTAATCTGATCTAATCTTTCTTTCCTGGGCAACAAGTTCTGTGAAATTTACTGTGTTGGGAGGTCTCAGAGTTACACAGGAGATCATACTCCTGCACCAACCCACACCTCCCCCGGATTCCTGCCATTGCTTTATCAATGCAATCAACACTCCTTTGGGGCAGGCCCTCAATGATCCCCACACACATAAATGCCCTGTTCCTCCTTCCACCACTTGTTCCAGCACACCTCCACACCCCCTTTTTGCCTGGTGATTGTCCAGTATGTTTCCTTCCCCAATCGGTCCCAGTCCGTAGTCTGGTTCCCTTTTACTGGGTCCAACTTTCTCAACCACCATCAAAGTCCCAGGGGAATGTTCCCCTCACATCTGAGACAGACGTTCTTTCCTTCAGTCACCCTAACCCTGGTAGCAGTAACCTTTATTTTTACACATGGCACAAAGCTTCCCGGAAAGTGTCGCCAGAGTGGTTCATGTACCTGGTCGAATTCAACCCTACCCACCTTGGCCACCTTCCCTTGTGGAAATAGGCCCTCCGTCCATCCGTCACCCCTGTACCCTCCTTTAGTCACAGTGGGTCCGTGTCCTCCAGTTCACCCGTACACAATGGCTGCTTCGGTGTCTCCCCTTCTCGCCCTTCCGGTCTGTACGGCCATCAAAAATACAAATCCCCATAGGGAGGTCTGCATCCTTCATTCTTCTGATGTTTCCCTGCTTGAAAACAGAACAGACAGAACATATAATCCTCTGTGAAAGGTTTGATCCTCCACAGGTCCAACTGGTTATTTACAAAACATGGAAAAACTATCTACACAACTCCACCGCCTTACTCGAGGCACCCATGGCTAGATGGTATCCAGCCGGGGCCTCTTACAGTTCAGCACTGGCTCGTCGGGAGGCGATCACGGCACTCTTGGCCTTGGGGTCCTGTTGCTCCTCCTTACAGCCCCAGATTCTGGGTCCTCGTCCTCGTCCCAGATGAACAGCGACAGGACCGTCTCCACCAAACTTATGACTGGGCCTGGGCTCCTTTTGACCTTTACCTTCCCTTCCTCAGGAGTAAACAGTTTACACTGGTTGATTTGAAACCATTTTGTCCTCCTGGGAAGCTTCACTGCATAGGCCACAGGGCTCGCCTTGTACGGCCCCATGTACAGTGGTTTGAACACCACTACGTGGGTGTAATTCCACACCATCACCATGTCTCCTATCTTCCATTCCTGGCAGCACTGTGGTTCCAGCAGCAACTGGTTCTGGCGGTGATGCTTCCCCAGGTTGCTGGCAGCCTGCCAATGAATGCTCTGGAGTGTCTCGTACAGATGCTGCACGAAACGATCCCGGGTAACCTCCCTCACCTGTCGATCTGATCACCCTGGAGCTAGCACGTGTGTGGGAGTTTTCATTATTCTTCCCATCATGAGCTCATGCGGGGAGTACCCTGTGCTTTTTGAAGGACTGGCTCGATCTCTCATTAGAATCAATGGAAGGACTTCATCCCACCGCTGAGAGAATGACCCTCTTTCCTTCCTCATCCTTTCTTTTAAAGTCCAGTTCATGCGCTCCACAATCCCTGAAGACTGGGGATTGTGAGACACATGCCACCTTCCGTGTATTCCCAAGAGTCCGAGGGTATCCCTCATGACCTGGCCCATGAAATGACTCCCCTGGTCGGATTCCACCACGTCTGGCAATCCTCACCGGGAGAACACCCCTCTCCAGCAACCTCGCAGTTGCCTAGTGCGGTGGCAGATCTACATGGAAAAGCCTCAACCCTCTTGGAGAATACATAGACCAGGACCAAGCAATACTTGTTCCCAGCCTTTGTCCTCAGAAACGATCCAATAAAGTCGATCTGCAAAGTCCACCACGTCTCCTCTACCCTTCTCGTGTGTCCTAAGGTTGCCTTTCTTTTCTGGGGATCGAGGTTGTTCACCTGCACAACAAACAGTTCGCACAGAACTCCCAAACTTATTCCCTGAGCTGGCGCCACACCCTACCTTCTCTACCCTCTTCCAGGTAGTTTCTGGCCCTGGGTGCCCTGCTCCCAGACCTGCGCGGGCCAACGGAAGAAATTCTTTCCGGTGCTGTTCGGGAACTACCCACCAATCCCCCTTAAAGAGCAAACCCTCTTTCACAACCACGTCTGCTGCCCTGAGCCGACCCTCAACCTTTTCTCCCCCAACCAGCTTTCCTAGGACCACTCTGATAGCCGGGCTCCTCTGCCTGGACTTGGTTATGTCTGGGCCTAACACTACCCCCTGGGTCCCTCAGCTGTCCCAGATCGCTGCGACTGGCCCTGCCTGACAGGGATCCCAGAATTCTCCCTCTCTTGTTCCCTGTTTTGC